>NC_073304.1:60900136-61153418 GCF_027595985.1 Sorex araneus
ATAATCCATCTATTTTTTCACAAAATACCTATTGAGGGTCTGAGAGTACTTACTGTATGTATGTTATATGTGACATATACTTACAAGGTATGCTATATATTATTTACTTACTATAAAATGTTTATGATACGGGAGTTAGGAAGGTAACTAAAGGTACATTGAACTCACAAGTAGAAAACAAATGACTCCACAGAAACCCAAAGATGTGTCAAAATTAAATGATTCAGCTCAGGGAAGCCTTCTCAGAATAAGTTTTTTTTTTAAATTTGAACTGTGAAGAATGAATAGGAGTTAAATAGATGAAAAGGCAGAGTGAGAGGTGGCCTGTGGACAAGCCAACACTATGGTATCTGACTTCCTCTGAGAGCTACCTAGAAGAAAGTTGCTATGGTTCACTGAACCTACAGGGAGGAATGTGAAAGAAAGTGAGATTTAGGAAGCAGGAAAATGACAAATCACAAAAAATTACACATTTTAAGCTAAAAATCTAATCTTTATTTTAACCATTATTAAAAGCCTTTAAAGGACTTTAGATAAAAAGGTAGAGAACCTTGAATTTGGTATGAGAATGTTGTAGTAGTGCTGTTATTGAGTGAGGGTTTGAACTGGTGTTTTAGATGATATGAGGGAAGAAAACCAACAAAATTATGAAATTTATTTAGACTTAGGGGACATACCTAGAGGTACTCAGGACTTGCCCCTGGCTCTTGCTCAGGGTTTACTCCTACAGGGCTTGGATACAATATGTGATACTGGGGATCAAGCCCAGGTAGGTTGTGTGCAAGATAAATGCCCTACACATTGTACTATCTCTCAGGCCTGAGTTGTGTCCTTTAAACATAATTTTTAATTTGATCTGAGACCATGAAAAGGAAATAAAGAGGAGTTTTTGGGGTTCAGTGATATTAAGAATGTAGAGAACATGATATAGGGTGACTGAATGAAAGGAGAGAGTTTAACTGTACTCTCGGTTTTCTGGTTTTAGCATTTTGTCAAATTGTGAACACTGGTTAGGTTAATTCTTCTTATTATATAAAAATCTCACTGATTTAAAAAATTGTGTTATTCTAAAAACCTGAGTAGTGTTGATTCTATGTGGTGGTATTTTATTGTTTGTTTCTTCTGTATTCAGTGTTGGTAATAGAACCCAAGGTCTCAAACATGCAAGACATACGAATTACTGCTAAGCTATACAAGAGCACAATTATAGTTTCTGGGTTTTTTGTTTGTTTTGGATTTGGGTATTTTTTTGTTTATTTGTTTGTGTAGTGCTGGGGATTGAACTCAGGTTTCATGAATGTAAGACTTGTACTTTATCAGTAATTCACATACCTGGCAATGTGCAGTATCATTTAGCTCATGAAAATTTGTTATTGTAAAACAATTCATTACTATCTCTTTTATTTCTTGGGGCTGATAGACTCAGCAAGGCTATTCTCATTTGGGATATAATAAAATGCTATTGAATCTAGAGTCCTGGGAAGGCTTCCTAATGCTTCTTCAGTTAAAGTCTGATGTCAAGCTCTAACAACGGCTTGAACATTTCTTACTCAAGAGGTTTCTTCACATGTCGGTCTTGGGTCTTCTTACATCGTGGCATTTGTAAATCAGGTGGATTTTCTTAGGTGGTAGATTTACTTCCTCAAGATATAGATGCTCCAATAGACCTGTGGAGGCTATAAGTTTTCTTATATTTTAATTATGAAGTCATATGCTCTCAGATTTTATTGGTGAAAACAATTAAAGGCCATTTCAGATTTAAGAATGTGAAAGAATTAACTCCAACTCTTAAAGAGGAATTGATTCATGTACATCAAGGGAAAAAATTGTTGGTTGCCACTAAGGACAGAAACTGTATTACAGGGGCTGGAGAGATAGTACAGCACTTGCCTTGCATGTCGCCGATCCAGGTTCCATCCCTAGCATCCAATACGGTCCCCTGAGGTGATTCCTGAATCCATAGCCAGGAGTAAGCCCTGATTACCACCATCTGTGGCCCCAATGAAAAATAACAAACACAACTATATTAGAGCTTTTTACCATAGTTCATTCTCTTTAAGTGAATCAAGATGACTTCTTGGGGCTGGAGTACAGTGGGTAGGGTGCTTGCCTTGAACGCAGCCGACCCAGGTTTGATTCTCCATTCCCAGCATCCCATATGGTCCCCTGAGCACCTCGAGGAGTAATTCCTGAGTGCAAAGCCAGGAGTAACCCCTGTGTATTGCTAGGGTTGACACAAAAAGAAAAAAAAAGATGACTCCATCTTTTGCCCTTACACATGTTTTTCTGTATCCTAATGGTAAAGAATTATAGAAACAATTTGGGCAATAGTGTGTGTGTGTGTGTGTGTGTGTGTGTGTGTGTGTGTGTGTGTTTGGAGGGAGGGTGGGGAAGGAGGGTGGGAGTTAGTGTCTCCTAAGCAATATTTAGGTGGAGGGCCTTTCCAGTTATTCTTGGCCAACTAGGCCAGTTGTAGAATGCAAAGACCCACTGATGCTGCTCAGACCCTGAAGTTCTAGAAATAATCTGGGGTACCCCAATGGTGTTGAGGGTCTCAGGGACTGCATTCAGCTGTGCTCAGAGGTCTTCAGAGCTACCCCCGCTGGTGCTTGTGGACCATGTGGTGTCAGAAATCAAACCTGGGTAGGCATGCTATTATAGCATGCACTTTTAACTGCTTTACTATTTCCTAGCCAACAATTTTTTTATTTTGAAATAGTATATGGTCCATGATGGAAGGATGGTCGCACTTTGGTAGTGAGCATGATATGGTAACATTGTACCCCTAAAATTTATAATCATATTAGTCTTCTAAAAATATGTTTTCTGTTGTTTAGATGATGTTTCTTCCATTTAACATAATTTCTTCCATTTAACATAACATATCTAATAACCCAAATCGGACAATTACACTTGAATAGATGTGGCTCACTGCTGGTAGTTTCTATCTTCATTATCTACACACCAACATCCAACTACGATGAAGAAGAAATTGGGGAGTTCTACATGGAGCTGGAGAAGTTCTATAAAGAAGACCACACCTTCTACAAGATCATTGTTGGTGATTTTAATGCCAAGATAGGTCCAAGAAGGTCGCCCGAAGAACTCCACATTGGGTCCCATGGCCTAGAATGGAATGAACAGGGTCAGAGACTGTCTGAATTCAACACGGTAACTCACAGTTCCAGAAGGCCAAATCTAAACATTGGACATGGATGTCTCCCGGTGGACAATTCCACAATGAAATTGACCACATCATATTCAATCGAAGGTTTTGCCTGACTGATGTCGCTGTTGTCCTAAAATTCCAAATGGGATCAGACCACCATCTCCTTCTTGCAAAATTCTATTTCACAGAATGGGAGAAAGGACTGCAAAGTTTAAGTTTAAGAAGAAAACTCCCAGAATGACCACCAACTGGGAACTCTTTGGCAGTATTGCAGCAACGTGGGAAGATGCCGTCATTGACAACATCGACGAGGAATACAATCAAAACTGGATTAGCACCTCCATGACTATTTGAAGAATTCCTAGCGTGAGAAAGCGACAAACAGATGCTTGTCTTCAGAAACTCTCGAGTTCATTCGCCAACATGGTTTGGCAGGAGCCTCAGGCAACCACAAGCTAAAGTCCGAGCTCGCAAAGCTGTGTAGAGAAGTGATAAAGGAAGACCTCAAAGAGAGAAGAGCAACAGTGTTGGCAGGTGCAGCAGAAGCCGGGAAAAGTATTCACAACACTCGTCTGTCCTTCACCAACTACAAGGCCAAGATGCTTGCTCTCCGATATCCTGATGGATCTATCACATCTTCCAGAAGAACAATGGAGAGAATTATTCATGACTTCTACTCAGATCTCTTCGACAGCCACATCCACCTGCCCACATACCAAATTCTGCAGGATGGATAGATATGTCGTTCCCAACATCCTCCATTCCGAAATCCAACACGCCACTTTGTCAGTAAAGATGCATACAGCACTCAGTCCAGACAAGGTCAGACCCGAACACCTGAAGAATCTGCCACCAGTTCTTGTCAATACACTGGCTCGGCTCTTCACACGCTACCTGTCTGAATGCAATGTTCCGTTCCAATGGAAAACCAGCAGGACCGCTCTGTTGTACAAGAAGGGAGACATCCACGACATCAGCAACTATCGCCCAATCTGCCTGCTATCCGTCGTCTACAAATTGTTCACTCGAGTCATCCTGAATAGAATATGCAGAACGCTAGATGAAAGACAACCATGTGAGCAAGCCAGGTTCTGAAAAGGATTCAGCATGATTGACCATATCCACACAATGACCAAATTCATCGAAGTTTTGAGAGAATTCAAGATGCCACTCTGTCTAACGTTCATTGATTTAAAGAAAGTCTTCGATTCTGTTGAGACTAAAGTGGTCATTGAAGCCCTAGCCAAATAGGGCATTCAAACTCAGTACATCAAGGAATGGGAGTGAAGGTAGATGGTCAGCAACTACACCACCTCCACTTTGCCGATGACATTGTTCTCATAACGCCAAACATTCCCCAAGCGGCACAAATGCTGGCCAACTTTGACTGCAAGTGTGGAAAGGTCAGACTGCAGCTGAATCTCAACAAAACAATGTTCATGAAAAATGAGTTAGTCCCTGACGTTCCATTTGCTCTCAGTGAAATGAATATCTCTGAATGCAACAGCTACGTGTACCTGGGTCGAGAACTCAACATGAGGAAAGACTTGGCTCCAGAACTGCGCAGGAGGAAGAGAGCAGCGTGGAACGCCTTCAAGAGCATCGGAGAAGTGGTTAAGAGGATGAAGAACCTTTGGCTCCAGGCACATCTTTTTGACTCCACCATTCTTCCTGCACTAACATACGCCTCAGAGACCTGGGCCCTATGCAAACAGGATAAGAACGCTATTTGGGTACCCAAAGAGGAATCAAAAGAGCTATGCTAGGAGTATCACGTTTCACTCAAGTGAGGGAAGGAATCCGGAGTTCGGACCTCAGTTGACGGTCAAGAATCAGGGATGCTGTCTCGTTTGCCACGGCGTCAAAAATCAGATGGGCCGGATACATAATGCGATTCAGAGACAACCACTGGACTAGAGCTATTACTAACTGGATTCCACAGGACGTCAAAAGACCGTGTGGTCGCCCACCAACGAGATGGTCAGACTGTTTCGTCAAAACCCTGAATGAACAATTTGAGGCTCTTCCTGTTCCTGGAGCAAGCAGATATCATTAGACTACACCATCACACGACAGGGACAAATGGAGACGTTACTAGGGCCTGCTCAAGCAAATCAAAGATCAACAGGATGACAAGTGATACAACATAATTTATCCTGATATTGTCACATATCCATTTTCTTCCTTTTACTCTCTCTCCCTCTCTCTCTCACACACATGTATACACACATCTTCTTTTATCTAATAATCTTTTATTAGAGCATTCTTAGCGCTTAAGAAGAAAGGCATAATATGTAGTTTTCTCATTCCCCCCTCTCTCAGACATGACCAATGAATTAAAGCAGTGAAAAAAATATAAAAAACATTAATAACCCAACGTCTCTTTTAAAAAGGCTCTTTTTAAAACAACTTAAGGTAGGGATCTGATTCTTTTAGTTAGGAACAAAAATTCTGTCAATTGTGAGTGTGATGTTATGGTATTCATTTAACATATACTTTTTAATGGATCAACATGTACAAGGAATCGTGGAAAGTAGAATGGCTTTATTCTTTTCCAGGATCCTCAGGACATGCTTGCTTGCTTAGAACAGATTCTTTAAAAAAATTTTTTTTGTGACAGTCTTACATGTTATTATGTATTAAATTACAATTATTTTGAATTTTCTATAAAACATGATGAAATTAATATAGGTATTCTAAGATGTCAATAGAGTCATCTAAGATTATTTCATGGTGACAAGAAATTTTTAAGAAATGCTACAAACAATAAATTTACTATCGGCATTTTCTATGTGTAGTTGTATATAACAAGCCTTCTATTATGCAGAATAAGGGTATTCTTTCTTTAGTTCCCTTTAAGTGCTATTGATATTTATAGTGTTAGTTTTTCCTGCAAATAAACTTCTTGAACAACTAGGCAAACTGTTCTCAATTCTCCAAAATGATCCTTAGCCAGGAAAATGGGGGTAAATTGAAGAGGATTTTCTTTGCAGGGATTTTGTTCTGATTGAATAACCAGATGGAGAGTCACGGATTTGAAAATGTTTAGCTGAGCAGTTCAGCATTCTCTACTGGGTTCCACAGTAGGATGCCAAATAAAAATCACAATTTAAGCTGTTATGAATTAATGAGAGTCTGCAATACACATACTTCCTTATACTAACCCAGACCTAAGCATACGTGCATTGTGGATAAATACTTCTGAGGATAAATACAGATCCATAATGTACAACATTAACCTCCCATTAGTTAACCATGTTAAAGTTTGAAAGAGTGCTTCCATTATTAAAAAAATCAAACAACAAAAAACACTCTACCTCAAAGCTTAATCCTGCCATAAAAATTGATTAAAATCTGTGGAGGAAGGTAGTAATCAAATTAACCACATTTTATTTTAAAACAAAACTATCACATTTAATGTTTCTAGTGCTATTCCTTTAGTAAATTATTTCTCTTTGGAGAAACTTGATTACTCTTCACATGTGACGATTACAGTTCTTATATTGTGATTATTACTAGGATTTATGAAAATTTTTTAGTTGTTTTAAAGACAAGGGTAGCAACTCTATGTTTTTGGAAGGAAAGCCTCTGCGTGGAAAAGATTAGATTTAGGATGGCAGTATTAAAACTTCTGGCATCTAAGGTGTAAGAAATAACTGTTTTAGTGTCCTAGTTTTGCCTCAAGCTGTATGCTAGATACAAGGATTTTTCATGAAGGCTGGATTCTGTATACTAAGAGAAGATAAAGACTTTCTTTCCTCTCCCTCCCCAATAATCCTTGCTCATACGCTTACTGTTAAGGCTACTGACTGTCAGATGTGTGATTTCAGACTCCACAGAGCAGATATTTCATTTTTCATATTTTTGGGACTTGTATGAAGTTGGATTCCAGTCAGTGTTGGTTAAAATTTTCATGCTTGGCTTAGGTGATGACACAGGGGATATAATGAGTTTGCTTTGAGAGATAACATTTTCTCCACACACTCTATAAACTGAACTGACTTTCCATATTAGTATTTCCTAATCATTTGCATATGAGGTGGCTTCAACATTGAGATCGGATAAAATAGGAAGTCCGTCAAAATTTCAAATGTGTGCTAGTGCTGTGAGAAATGTCTACTGCTGCTTTAAATCTGTTAAAAACAAAATAGGAGAGAAGCCCTTCTGTCCCTTCACCTTATTTAATTTTTAATATTCCAAACATAGAAGCAATCTTTGGAAGAGTATATGATAACAGATAGGTTCAGGTTCTTTTTTGATTGAAAGAGCTGCAGATTTTCCAAAATTTTTCCAATTTCTTCAAAATTTTAAAATAAGGTCTTATAAAATTACTCTTTTATTATTGATGGCATCATATGAAAACTAAGGCATAGTTTTAATACACCTAAATGAAGAAATGAGTCATAATCTATTAGGGCTTGGTTATTCTACCTTTATAGAATTTCTACATAAATGCTTCTTTGGATTTATTTGGTAATGATTTATTTGCAGAGATTAGGTTTTATATTCATTTGTGGGGGAAAGAGGGAGAAGTCAGCATATAAAACTTTAGAATGTATTTCAAAATGCTTAATCTCAAGTAGCTGTATAGATAAATACCCACACATCTGTTGGAGCCAGTATTCTAAGCTATGATCTCTTGGATGTAGATCCATTGAGTTGATCCATAATCAGGGACTTTTTCACCTAGTAATTTAGTGATTTCAATAGCCTGTATTTCCCACTCTCCTTTCTTTTTTACCTAACATCTTAGCTTGGTTTTTTTGGCATCTAAAATGAATATAACTCCATCTGTATCCTTAGGTAATTCTGAGAAGTTCCTTCCTTGTGTTATATTAGTAACCACGGATCAATTATTCTTCCTCTCTTTATTGTCTTCTTTCTCTCTCCTTCGATGTCTTTGTTTAAAGATCTTCATTTAAAGAAGGGGCTGGAGCCATAGCACAGCTAGTAGGGCGTTTGCCTTGCACGTGGCTGACCTGGGTTCAGTTCCTCCACCCTTCTCAAAGAGCCCGGCAAGCTACCGAGTATCTTGCCCGCACTGCAGAGTCTGGTAAGCTACCCATGGCATATTGGATATGCCAAAAACAGTAACAACAAGTCTCACAATGGAGACGATACTGGTGCCCGCTTGGACAAATCAATGAGCAATGGGATGACAGTGATGCAGTGATTTAAGATGCTGTTTTATTCCTTTTATAGCTAATGCTGTTTTAAACTGGTTAAGCAAGTATTGCCTTCCCCAATATCAACTGGGGAAGGAAATGGAATATTGAGTTTTTCTTTTCATTCAGGTAAAATTATTTTATTTTTGTTATTTCTATGTTATATGAGTTATTTGGTGTGTATTCTTTACTTTCCAGATGATTAGAGATTTCCCAGTTACTCATATTTTATTGGTTTTTATTCGATTTTATTGTGGTCAAAGAACATAGATTTTCAGATTTGAGCACCATCAAATATGTTTAAATTAATTTTACTACTAGAAGTTCTATGCTAGGCAGTAAAAAATGTTTTAGCAAATTTGATGGGATTGAAATACTTCATGCACACTTGAAAAATGCATAATCTGCAATAATTCAATAGAGAGCCCTCAACTGAAAGTTTATTTATCATGGTTTAAGGTTATGGTCAAGTTAGATTAAAAAATTTTCTGCCTTGGATTAAATACTATATAAATGTATTAATTTCTATTTTCAGTTCTATTATTGCTTTATGGACTTTGAGTGTGGATGCAACATACTGAGTAAACACATATTTAGGGTTTTTATGTTTTTATGGTGATCAATACAAATGATCATTACAGGGAGCTGAAGTGATAGTACAGCGGGTAGGGCGTTTGCCTTGCATGCAGTCAACCCAGGTTCGATTCCCAGCATCCCACATTGTCCCCTGAGCACCGCCAGGAGTAATTCCTGAGTGCAGAGCCAGGAATGACCCCAGTGCATCACCAGGTGTGACCCAAAAAGCAACAACAACAACAAATGATCATTACAAATTGATTATTAAAAATGGTTTATTTTTCACATAACAATATAAAAATGTTACATAAAACAAGCACACTACTATCATACTTATTAGTGAAATATTGAAAGCTTTCCTCTAAATTAGGGAGGAACTTATATATAAGAAGAAAAAAATGACATTAAAATATAGAATAAATCATATTTGTTTGAGTTGACATAGTACACCCACAAAAGTGTATTAAAATGTTCACATAATATGTAAAATTTAGTAAAGTTGCAATGTACAGAATTCAATATATAAATCTGTTGCACTACTTTAAACCTACTAGGAGCTATAGGAAAAAAAACAATTCTATATGCAATAACATCAAAAAGAATAATATACAAACAAATAAGAAATGAAAGCCTAGCAAACTATATATGGTAAATTTCAAACTATAATACATCAATGAAAGAAATAAAAAGTCCAAATAAATGGAAATATTTAGGATTTGTTTTATTTTAAATGTTTGCAAGATACCTTTTTTACCTTAATAAAGTGTACCATAAACTAGTATTGTACTACATTTTAAAAATAAGAACATTTTTATGTTTGCTCACACATTCTCATCTTCATGTATTTATTTAGATTTTAGTTTCCAACTGTTATTATTTTCCTATATACCTTTAAAAATATTTTTGATAGCATAAGAGTATATATTGGCCAGAGAGATAATACATTGGGTAAAGTCTTACATGCAGCCAACTTAAGTGTCTTTCCTGTCACTGAGTATGTTCCTCTGAGATCTGCCGGGATTCAATTCTAAGCAGAGTCAGGAGTAAGTCCTGAGCACAGGCAGGTATAGCCTCAAATCAAATAAAAACCAAAAAAGAAGTATATGTAATGAATATTTTGGGGTTTATATAAAAAAGTCTGTTTCTTAAACAATTTTTCAGAGTGTATAAATGTAATCGGCCATGATTTTTCTACCAGTACTTTGAAAATATTTGTCTGTCTGTTGCTTTCATCTTACAAATTTCTTACAAAAATTCTATTGTCATCTAACTTCTAATTCTTTTTGCTATATAATTTTACGTGCATTTGTTGCATTATTTAAGGCTTTCTTTATATTGGGCCCTAGAGATAGGTTAATGGTTGTGCTTTGCATGGGGGAAGCCCAAGTTCGACTCCTGGCTGCAAATAGTCTCAAGAGCACCATCAGGAGACAACCCTGAACCACAGCCCACAGCAGCTCCTGAGCACTGCTCGGTGTAGTTCCTAAACAGAACTAAGCAAAAGACATGTCTTCCTATCACTGCTTTATAGAAGCTTGCCTTTGAATGTTTTTGTCTTTTCTACTGGGAATTTTTTGTGCTTCTGAAATACATGATTTTTTTAACTTTTCTTTAAACCCTGATCATTACTCTAGGGACTTTAGAGTTCCGTTTGTTAATTGCTATGTTGCTGTCATTTCTGAGTCTGTTTATATGTACTAACTTTTCTTTCGGTATCAATTATGTATTAAAAATTCTTACCCATCTTTGATTGGATGCTAGACATTAAAAAGTTACATTGTTGAGTGTGTAGATTTCAGTGTCCTCATTTAAGGTATTTTTAGGTTTCTTTTCAGGCACTTAAACTACTCGTGGATCATCTTGATTCTTTCAAAGCTTTATTTTATTTTGGGGATGGATCTACATTATTCCTTATTCTAGAGATAATGAATCCTGCTGCAAAAGCGGTAGCTCTTTTGGAGTGTCTATTGAATACTCCATGTTTTCAGGGACTGCTATACTCTGGCTGTTTAAAAGATAGAACATTCCCCCACCTCTATGTGAATTTTGACAATATTTTACTCTAACTCCCTCAGAGTTTTTTGCTTGAGCATGTGGAACTTTATTACTCCTATGGACATTTTGGAATTTAACAATAAAAACAAGAGGACTCCCATGATGATTTCTGAAGTTCTTCTCTACACTGATAATTCCTCTCTGATAATTTTTTTTGTCTGTCAAAGCTGTGTTGGTCTACAGAAGCTCTAATTTTTCGCTCTCTTTCTTTCTTTTTCTTTCTTTCTTTCTTTCTTTCTTTCTTTCTTTCTTTCTTTCTTTCTTTCTTTCTTTCTTTCTTTCTTTCTTTCTCTCTTCTCTTTTTCTCTTCAATTCAACAAGAACTTCACACTACAAAGTCTAGAATTTGTTTCATGATGGTACGTAGATGCTAATGTACAGATAATTTTATTTATTTCTTTTCTCTTTGGGAAAACATTTCTGCAATTGTGGTTATAAATTTTCTGAAAAGAATAATTTTATATTTTGCCCACTTTTCTAGTGACATAATGGAACAGAAAGTTTAGTTGTTGATAATGAAAGGATAAGCCACAGCAAAAATTGGATCTTTTCATGGGTTAGAGAAATAGTACCATGGGTAAAGCACTTAACTGTATGTAGTTGATCATGGTTCAGTCCATGACACCACATATTATTCCCTTGAGCACTGCCATGAGTGATCCCTAAACACAGATCTAAGAAGTAAGCCCTGAAGAAGTTCTGATGGATGTGGTTCAATGACAAAACAAAACAATAAAGAATAAAAGTCTTTATACTGTAGTTTTAAAAAGACTCACAGTATCTCATGTTTACAGGGAAAAAATGCACAAGCCATAAATATTCAGTCTGTTGTAGCACTGTAGCACTGTCGTAGCACTGTTGTCCCGTTGTTCATGAATTTGCTTGAGCGGGCACCAGTAATGTCTCCATTGGAGACTTGTTGTTACCGTTTTTGGCATATAGAATACACCACAGGTAGCTTGCCAGGCTCTGCCATGCAGGCAGGATACTCTCGGTAGCTTGCCAGGCTCTCTGAGAGGGACAGAGGAATGGAACCAAGGTCGGCTGCATACAAGGTAAATGCTCTACCCGCTGTGCTGTCGCTCCAGACCCTTATTTACATTATCTAGTATAAAACCAAAGTCTGATATATTTGCTCAATGAAGGATGGGTAAAAGAAAATAACCTAAAACTTAATTTAAAAAAATTATAATCAGAGAAAAGGTGGTAAAAACAGATGGAAGAGATTCAAGTAAAAATAGAACTCTTATGAGCACCAAATCGAGTAGTCCCTGAGCATCATTAGATGTGACCCCCAAAACCAAAACAAATAAAAGATATTACTAGCATAAAATACACAGAGATAAAACAAAGATTTAATGGCAGCCACGAGTAAAATAAATACCTAACATTCTGTCCCAGAAAAAATACTCAAAATATCTAGCTGCAAGAAGTTATTACTGAAATTCTGGGATAAAGAACTGAACCCTTAAATCAGAGTAATCACTCTGTGGGTGCCTGCAGAAGGCCCAGGTTTGATCCCAGCAATCATGATCCCTCAAGGTCCACCCTCTCCCCAAGAACAGAGCCTGGAGTGGCCCCAAGCAGTGCCAGGCTTGGCCTGGCCCCAAAACAATCAAATCCTTTAGGCATCTTGGTGAATAGGGACTATGGTATAATGGTGGAGGATGGTACAGGGGGTAGAAATGGAAAGTAGAGATGAACAAATGAAATATACTCTTTAATAGAGAAATCACAGTTACTAAAACTATACTTTGTGTATGCTACAGGATATAATTATCTAAATTTCTTTTAACAATAGGCCAGTTCTGTCTAGATTAATGTTTCTTATCTAGGGGCTGTATGGCTACCTGTGCACCCAAAGGATATTCTAGGGGACCACAGGTAAAAACTGTGTTAAGAGGCAAGAGACTAGGAGCCTACCAGTAGGACAGATGTTTGTGGGAGGGCACAGAAAAGAAACAGGTTAAGAAACGGCTGCATTTAAAAAAGGTTGAGGAACTGGTCTAAGGCAAAGTTCATAAGGTCAGAATTTCTAGCTCTTCCTATAGGAAAGGTTAGTTAAGAAGCAGTATTAAAGGAGTGCTTCACAAAGGTCAGGAAGATTGCTCAACTGTTGGAAGCCAGCCTTATGCGATGGAGGAGAAGGCAGCTGGGATAGAGAAGGGATCAATGATGATCTAGTCAATGATGGTTGGAGGGATTGTTCAGGATGGGAGATGTGTGCTAAAAGTAGATAAAGGACCAAACATGATGGACCCTCAGTATCTGTTTTGCAAACCATAATGCCCAAAAGTGGAGAGAGAGAGAGTAAGAAGAAAGTTGTCTGCCATAGAGGCAGAGGGTTGGTGGTGGGAAGGGATACAGGGCACATTGGTGGAAAATGTACACTGGTGGAGGGATGGGTGTTCGATCTTTTTATGACTGAAACTCAATCATGAAAGCTTTGTAACTGTACCACATAGTGATTCAATTAAAAAAAGGAGTGCTTCCAGGGCTGGAGTGATAGCACAGCGAGTAGGGCGTTTGCCTTGCACGCGGCTGACCCTGGCTCGAATCCCAGCATCCCATATGGTCCCCTGAGCAACCCCAGGAGTAATTCCTGAGTGCAGAGCCAGGAGTAACCCCTGTGCATCGCCGGGTGTGGGTGTGACCCAAAAAGCAAAAAAAAAAAAAAAGGAGTGCTTCAATTTCAATAATACTTTTGATGTAAAAATTTATAATTGTTTTATGGAACAGTGATAGAAAACATAGCAGAGGCACTTTCTCAGATAACTGATAACAAATAACTTACTAACATTTTTCAATGGAATTGATAACAATCTCTTGGTTCACAGGTAATATATGACATATCTATAGGCATCCTTATCATCCATAAAATCTGTAGAATTTCTCGTGCTCCTCATTTTGTGTGTGTGTTGGATAGGAGAGTGATTTGGTAGTGCTCAGGACTTAATCCTGACTCTGTGTTCAAAGATCACTCCTGGTGTGGCTCCTTATGGGAGACCGTGTGTGGTGACCAGGATTAAACTATGGTTACTTTTCCTGAGTACTTTATAAAGATGTTTTGGAAAGAATGCAGTCAGAGGCCAGCTTTAATTTCCCCCTATAAGTTCTTGAACTCACGGCTGCTTCTCCCGGAAGGAAGAATAAATGAGGCCCCCATCCATAACTATGCCACCCGACTTCACACCAGAGGTGCCCCAGTAAAGGGGGGGAGGAGGTGAGAGTCCTCCCTGCCTCGAGGGACCCTTCTCCGGCAGCTGACCTCCATGACCCCACCAGTGCCATGCTCCAGGCCACTTTCGACACATTCAGGCCGAGCCTCATGCATGAGCAAAGTCCCACAGAACCCAGGTAATGCAGAACTTTGTGATCTTGAACTCGGCTCAACAGGACCCGGGAGCAGAGACCCTCTACCTGCTTCCCCCAGTCTCTGGCAACCCAGGGATCACACCCATAAGCCACCTCCTGCTGGCACCAGATAATCTCCTCATCAGCCACTATCCAAAACTCACAGCTGCTTCTCCCGGAAGGGAGCATAAAATGAGGCCCCCATAACCATGCCACTGAACTCCACACCAGAGGTGCCCTAGAGGGGGGCAGGTGAGAGCCCTCCCTGCCCCAAGAGACCCAGCCTCAGCAGCCAACCTCCACTACCCAACCACTGCCATGCTCCAGGCTACTTTCTACTCACTGGGGCTGAGCCTCACGCATGAATAGGCATATTCCTGGACCATAAGGCTGCAAAGTGGCCACGTGACACATCATCATATATGGAAATATACATATATATGTATATATATGCATATATATATGTATATATATACACCTTTCGGAGAGCCCGGCAAGCTACCAAGAGTATCTTGCCAGCACGGTAGAGCCTGGCAAGCTCCCCATGGCATATTAGATATGCCAAATACAATAACAATAACAGTCTCATTCCCCTGACCCTGAAAAGAGCCTCCAATCGTTGGGAGAGACGACTAAGGAGAGGCTGCTAAAATCTCAGAGCTGGGATGAATGGAGACATTTCTGGCGCCTGCTCACTCAAGTACCACTGGAGTAAATCAATGAACAACAGAATGACAGTGATACAGTGATACTATGTATTACTGGTCACTTGTATCACTTGTCATCCTGTTGCCATCAATTTGCTCCAGCGGTGCCAGTAACATCTCCATTTGCCCCTGTTACGTGCTAGTGTAGCCCAATGATATCTGCTCACTCCAGGAACAGGAAGAGCCTCAAACCATTCATTCAGGATTTTGATGAAGAAGTCCGACCATCTGGTGGGCAGCCACGTGGTCTTTTGACATCCCATGGAACCCAGTTGGTAACAGCTCTAGTCCAGCGGTTGTCTCTGAATCACATTATATGTCCGGCCCATCTGATTTTTGATGCCTTGGCAAACGAGACAGCATCCCTGATTCTTGAAGCTTCTTCATCCTCTTAACCACTTCTTTGACGCTCTTGAAGGCGTTCCATGCTGCTCTCTTCCTCCTGCTCAGTTCTGGTGCCAAGTTGTTCCTCATGTTGAGTTCTCAACCCAGGTACACGTAGCTGCTGCATTCGGAGATATTCATCCCATTGAGAGCAAATGGAATGTCAGGGACTAGTTTGTTTTTCATGAACATTGTTTTGCTGAGATTCAGCTGCAGTCCAACCTTTCCACACTCATGTAGAAGTGAGCCAGCATTTGTGCCTCTTGGCTAATGTTTGGTGTTATGAGAACGATGTCATCAGTGAAGTGGAGGTGGTGTAGTTGCTGACCATCTATCTTCACTCCCATTTCTTCCCATTCCAGTTGTCACGTGACGTTCTTGAGGGTGGCACTGAAGAGTTTCGGTGAAATGGTATCATCCAGCCGAACCCATCTCTTTTTTGTCAATGATCACTTCCTTGTAGAATGGTGAGATCCTGGTGGTGAATCCGTAATACAGTTTGTGGAGGATCTTGATGTACTGAGTTTGAATGCCCTGTTTGGCTAGGGCTTCAATGACCGCTTCAGTCTCAACAGAATCGAAGGCCTTCTTTAAATCAATGAACGTTAGACAGAGCTAACAACATAGTAATAGGGTTACTATGTACAAGGCCTTAACCCCTGCACTTTTTTAAAAATCAAATGTCGGGTGTCACACCCAACAATACTACGGTCTTATTCCTGGATCTGTGCTCTAGAATCACTACAGTGGTGCTCAGGGGATCATATGAGTACCTGTGATTGAACTCAGGTTGACCGCATGCAAGGCAAATGCTGTATCCTCTGTACTATTTGCTTTAGCACCTGCACTTTCTTTTTTATTTTTAATCCTTTATCTACTATAATTACCTGTGAAACGCAAATGTTTTATGTATCTAATAGTATATATATTATAATATATCATATATAATAGGTTATATATAATATATATACATATATATATACATGTTTTATTTTTGGCTCTACCAGGCAGTGCTCAGGGCTTACTCCTGGCTCTACACTCAGGGATTACTCACTTCTGGGCTCTTGAGAATATGGAGTGCCAGGGATCAAACCCAGTCAGCCTCATACAAAGCAAGCACCGACCCATTGTAATCTCTCTGGTCCCAAATTTTAATATTACAGTACAAATAATTAAAGTTTTCAGGCATTTTAATATCACTGTATAAGATATATTTAACTGCCCTATTCTTTGGCACTTCTGAGTATCCTTAGATGTCTCTCCTTGGAAATGACTCAGTTTTTTAAGACACATGCTATCTTCTAAACATGTGGAGTCTCAAATAATATTTACAAGAGTTTGTTTAGAAAGTCTGTTTATTTAATAGCTGCCCTGATTATAAAGAATATTTTACTTGCTATGATTTTCCAATGATGTAAATATAAACATAGTTAAACTGACTTTATGTGGTTTCATATTTTTTTGAAAAAGTACCACATTACTGCCATCTATGTGTGAACATAAAATTTCAAAAGGAGTCTTGTTTTTAAATTTTAAATTTTCTATGAAAATAAAACTATAAATAACACCAACAGGTAATTTACCTAAAAAAATTTTATATCACGTGTGTTTTTGAAAAAGGATAAATATATTGTGTAAAGAATGTTTTCCTCTGCCATAAATGTAATTAGAAAAAAATTCTAAAAATTAACATTGTAGCTGAATGAAATGTTAACTGATTTATACTTACAGAGTAGAGCAAAACTTCAAAACTTTTTTCTTCAGCTACATTTTATTTCTGTTTATTTGACTGATTTCCAAATTGAAATTAGCAATCAGAAAAGAAAACTTTGGAGAACTGACAAAACAAAATATCTTTAGGACATATACACAGAATAAGAGCTTTAATGGTAGTTTAATTTCACTTACAGAGAATAAAATTCATTGGCAAGATCTTTACTTTCATTCATCACTGTTATTTGTCATTTTGCCTTTAGTGAGTGATATTATAATGTGGTCTGTGGTCTTTTGTAAGGAAACATTTTGATTGCAAATCAAGTGCGTATACATCTCTGACTCAATCAAAATAAGTATTATTTGTTCTTTGACTTTCTAAAGAATTAGCAAAAATTTGGCTGTTGAATATTTCAGGTTTTTAACTTGCTATTTATATATGTGTATATGCATTCATTTCTCCTATCTATCCTGTGGAAGGAATATCAAGGAAAATTTTTGTTTGTTTTCAGGAAAAATTTCTTTGGACATGGTAAGTACCATTACAGAATCCAGATCTTGGAGTAATATACTATAACAATACCAATTTGCTATATGTCTTAGGAGGAGCTAAAAATACATATATATACATATATGTATATATATGTGGTTATCTCAGTTCTTGCATATAGTTAACTCATACAAGAGGAAAAAATGCACTTAGAAATCACTGCTTCTAAAGATAGATTAGAAGTTTTGTCCCAAAAGATGATGCCATTAACAAATCATGTTCAAACATAGATAAAGAAACAATGAAAATATAACAAATAATTCCTTAATTTCTAGGGTGAAACTAACAGTGTACATCTCACTTTAAAGCAGTTTAAAATAAAGTATTACCTAATACTATAGATGATTGGTGAAGAAGTTTCTATTCAGAAGATGATGGATGCTATGCTTGATGTTGTACATATAGAAGTGTGAAGCTGCATTCTTGATATTTAAAGTGTTGTAAACTAATACAATTGGATTAAAAATTAGAAAAAGCTTTATCGTCTGAGGTTGTAGTATTAAAAAAACTGACTATCTTTTGAGACAAATGTTTCTAGAAGTGATGGGGAGAACATGAGCTTTCTTCAGTCTCCATGGCTTGACTCTACCTCTTTTTACTGTCTGTTTTTTCTCTGTTTAAGTTACTATCTAAAAGTTCTGACTGATCACATAAAACTTTTCCCCCCAGAAGACGGTTGTTAAAAAAAGAGAGAGAAAGAAAAATTTATGTGTCTTACACTTAAAAGGATCTTTGGGCTTTTCTTTTTACAGCTTCTCTCTCCCCACAACTGCCCCGCCCTTGCCCCGTCCTCCATCCCAATTTGGCTTTTTTTGTGTGTGAATGTTTTTCATTAGTTATTTTTCAAGGTAATAAAGATGGGTGACAAAGTTATAGCTTCTGCATTTTTCCACTTTTACAATTGTGTTGGTGTCTGATTATTTTCAGTAAGAAGGTATGAATTTGTATATGTCGAATTGAAGGTGATTTCTAAAAATGGCTCCCTATTTATATAATTGTTGTGGACAGTATTTCCCTGCCATTGGTAAAATCCTTCTAAAGACCTCTGTGTTGTGCTTTCTCATCCTGCAATTTAAAAAGAATTGTGATTCAAGTTCAGCCAATTCCCTAGGTTCAGATCAGGAGTCTGTGGTCAATTTTGTGTTTCAGGAAGGATTTAAATCAACTTGAGGATGATGGCTTTTCAGTAGGATATTTAGGAAATTAGACCTGTTTGAGATACATTTCTTTATCATTTTGAGTTTGGCATTTTGGAAGAAAACCATGGCATCCCACAACCATGCCCTGATCACTGTAAAAACCTGTGATTCCGGGGTGGGTGACCCAAGGGTTTGTCTCTGTAGCAAGACTGTTTGTGGACATCTGGAGTTCAAAGTATGTCTAACATCTGCTATACTGATGTTAAGATTTTTTGTAATTTTTTCAGCTCAATCTCTATAGTAAATCTTATACAATAAGAAAGCTGTCCTGAGCTAAGGAACTTCTGGGGCTTTCCATCTTCTATTCCTTTTTAGAGAATGTTCTTCTACAAACTAGTCACATCAAAATCTTTGTCTTTTCCTGAGATCTGGTGCCTTGGTCTCTGTAGATACTTATACACACACAAAAAGAAAGATGTTGAGCTACATGCCTCAGACTCAAAAAACACAGTCATGAAAATGGTAAAAAGCAAAAGTACTAAGTTTATGGTGCCAGTTTTCATCTTTTTTAGGCAAAAACACTTAACTTTGTTCTTAGATTATAACTGCTCAAAAATGAAATCTGCATCTTCTGGGGAACAGAGAGATAGTGCAACTGGTAGGGCGTGTTTGCCTCGATTACAACAAAGCCCAGTTTGATCCCCAACAGCCCATATGGTTCCCCAAGCCCTGCCAGGAATAATCCCTGAGTGCAGAGCCAGGAGTAAACCTTGATCACCACTGGGTGTGTCCAAAAAATTTTTTTTAAGTAATCTGTATTTTCTGAAACTTCATCATTGAATTAATATTTTTTTCATTCTTTATGGTTTAAACTATTGAAATAGATATAAAATTATCTGTTTACCTGTACAACACTATTAAATTGTCTCCTATGCACTAAGCCTTGTGGGAAATGCCAAGGACAGAAATGGGCATAATCAAAACTCATGGATTCTGAGTTTTAAAGAATTTAAACAGTTTTAAAGAGCTCATAGTTTTTTGGGAAAGGAAATAATTGTATTCAATTATAAACAACAACAACAACAACAAGGAATTATGGAAAGGGCCTTCATTCTGCTTGGAGGTGCTCAAGTAATTAGGAGACAAACAAGAAGAAGAGCATTATAACCCCTGGTGTCTGAAAGATCCAGTACATATAGGAGCTACAGTTACTTTACTAGAACAACTAAGGGAGGGAGAAGAGAAGTAGAGGTAAAGCTCTGGACAACAAGAAGGTTTTGGGATAAGTCTTTGTCTATGGGTATTGGGCAGCCACCAGAGTAATGAGACAAGAACAGATGTGCATAAAAAGTGAAGAGAAACAAAGCAGAACGAACTGTAGCATAGGACATTGTTAAAGTCTACTAAAGAAATAATGGAAACTTGACACTTGACCAGGACAGTGAAAATGGAAAAATGGGAAAAGATTGGAGCGAAATCAAAGAGCAATCCAGGATATTGACACTACTTGAATGTGAAAGACCGAGGCCATCTTGGATACTACTCAGCTTTCTGATTTGAATTACTACATGTAGAATGTATAAACTGCTTGAGGAGGAAAAGATTGATAGTGGGGGTAGGAGGATCCATAAGCAATTCTTTTGTAGATCACGATTGATAAGCTGTAACTAGAGCGGTAGCTCAGTGGTTAGGGCACTTGCCTTGCATGTGGCCAATCCAGACTCAATTCCTGGCACCCCATGAGGTCCCCTAAGCACCACCAGGATTAATCTCTGAGAATAGAACAGGATTATGACCTGAGCATAGCCAGTGTGGCCAAAATATATTTTAAAAATATTTAAAAGATTCAGATGCCCAGGATATTGCCAGGTGGAGCAGTCCAGGAGGCAATTTAAAAACTGAGAACAGGCCTGAAAGAGATCAGATCCAGATATTATTGATCTAGATTTCAATTGTTTGAAAGCAGTAGTTGTAAACTATTACCTTAATTGTTACTATTAATCTGTCAGGATCTGTGCCTGTTCTTTCAAAACCAATTGAACTTTATTATTTAAACAAAATCAACAATTTAGGCAATTATGACCCACATTAGATAGCATCTTTTTATGTGTTCTATAGATGCCACCAGCAGATTCACATTATACACAATTGTTAAACAGTGGATTCTCGTGAAGCCTCAATAAAAACTCTGTTACATTGTGTTTGGTTTGTTTTGTGCTAGAACATTATGAATAGCTTTGAACTATATATGTACAAGGGAGAATGAGGAATATTTATATTTATTCTCCCTGATGGTAGGATAGAAAATAAATTAATTAGGGAGAGAACAAAGGATAAATAGCTCAAAGAAGTGATCTCCCCAGTAGACAACATCAGAGTTCTTTTTCATGTTATTTTATGATCCCCCAGAAAGCTATTAGCAGTATAAAAGGCCACTTGTGTTGAGGACAACTAGATCTTTAGATCTATGTTCTTTTTATCTTGGTGAATTTTTCTGTTACTGAGAATCCAAGAAATGTTTTAATCAATTTTTTTTAAATCTAGAAACAAACTCTCACTTTTTAATTTTCCCAACTCCTACCCAAAGCTGTTAACATTTCATTTTTATATCCCTACTGTCTATGAAAGTCCCTGTGGATCCACTTCTTAGCCAAAAAACTTTCGAGTATTTTAAGCAGCAATGCCCCTCCAGTCTGTGACTCTCAACTTGACTCTGACAAATTATTTAGAGATGCTGATTAGGTTACATTGGGGCCATGACCTTCAGGAGCTTTGCTGATTTGACCTGTGGTTACTGGTCATTTTTCAAGGTCAAAGGCAGGGAGGGGGCTGTGCTAAGAGAAGTCATCATTGAGGGTGGAACTTGGTTTGAGAAAGAATGTTGACCTCTTGTCATTATAGGGGACAGACATGAGGCAGATCAGAGCTGAAGCTGATGCCTGAAAGTGTGATGGTACCCCTAGGATGTCACAGCAGGAACCTCAATAGCTATTCAATTAAAATCAGATGTTCCACTGAGAAAGAGACATGGAATGCATCACAATAAGCTGAAAAATCTGATTTTGTTTCCCTTTAGAGGCTTAGAAAGTCTTACTGAGATGGCCAAGTGGTTCTTAATTACAAGTTTGTTTCCCAGCAAGCAAAAGGACATTATTTTCTAGTTTCATAGTAGACTGTTCATGTCTGTGATTATATTAACATTTAATCATAGAATTGTCTCTAGCATCTTCTCATCCATCCATCTCCATCCCTTCTCCTGGGTTTTTGTTCTAATTTCAGTTTTGAGAGAGAGAAGAAAGAGTGTGGGAGTGTGCCCTTGTTAAAGACAGGTTAATTCTAGACATGGCTTTACATGTTGACATTTCCCAGTTAGCTCACAGCTCGTAGTAGAATTCTGTTGAAACTGTGCCATGATATACTGCCAGCAAGTGGGAGTGGTGAAAAATACTAGGAAGACTAGTGAAGGCTAAAATAACAGAAAATAGTACTGCTGTCATCACCTGTTTCGACAACACAGACCCTAGCTAACGTGCAACAAGAAGACCCCTACATATTTGACAATATTCTAAAGAGGACTAGTTAGCTTGCATCATTCTAATCATTTTAGGGTGAAAAATAAGTTTTTTATTTAAAGAAAATTAAACTATCTTATGTTAAGCAATCTGGCCACTGGATGCTTTAACTACTCCTATTATTTTTATTTAAAACATTTTGTCTCTACCATTTCTTGAAGTTTGAAATCAACTTTCAGTTTCTTTCCTTCAGGGAAAAGACAATCATTTAGTCCTTTAAAGTACTTGCTTTGTGTAATAGCCAAATTTTAGGAAAATATAAATTAAAAACACTTGCTGTGATTAAATCTGAAACTAACAAATACTTCCATCCATGCAACATAGCCACTTTTTTTTTTTTTTTTACGGACATGATTATTTGGTGCAAGATACCCTATTTGTAAAATGTTTGCATTTGGCTCATCATAAAAGGTGTTTTCTTTTTTCTCTCTGAAAAATACCAATTAGCCTTGATTACGTGTTGTCACTCACTTTATGTTCTTTTTCCAATGCAAAGAAAAAATAAACAAAACACAGAAGTTGGTCTTAAATATCAAAGATCAAACAAGATGAAGGAAAAAAGTCCATTACCCTATGGACTCTTGGAAATTAAAATATAAAAGTCTCCTGAAATAGCACTGCTTTATGTAATGTTCCTGTGAAGTACAGGCAAGAGCCTGTTTATATTAATCATCCTTTCCTGTAGCTTCCATTGGCAATCAACTGCTGCATTTCAGCTGCAAGAGCTTACCTTACCAATGCTTTTTGTCACTGGGTAGTACTGGAAAATGTTTTCACAAACCTCAAATGTACCAGATGGAGACAATACTGTCTCCTAAAGTTCTAACAAATCATTTATTAATTTTCATTATGGTGATTAAAACCAGTCAGGTATAAGGGAATCTGGAAACAAATTAAACCCGTATTTATTCTACACTGGAAGATTTCCTTTAAGTCTTCCTGATTTTCTAGAAAGTTTATGTTCATTTGTTCTTGTTTACTATCTACTAATGTCAGTGTAGTTAGCATTTACATTTAAGGTAGAAAAGACGCCTTGGAAAAGATACTTGTTAAGAGAAATTCTTATAAAATTGCATTTAAATACAAATGTTTTGGCGTATTACTAGACAATTTATCAATATTCTATATATAATTACATGCCTATATTCTTTATATGAAAACCTGATATTTCTTGAAGTTTTCTGATCCTTCTAGAATATCTGAGACCTTTCTTTATTGTGTTAATTCAGAATATCTTGATTGACCTGTTTTTGAATTTCATGTCTATCAATAACTTACCCATGTTATTATTTTTTATTTTTTATTTCTGGCATTGCCTTTTTTATTATTAAATAGTTTTTTTTAATTTAAATTTTATTGAATCACCATGTGGAGGGTTACATAGTTCTCAGGATTATGTCAGTTATACAATACTCAAAAACCCTTCCCTTCACCAGTGCCCATATTTCATCACCAACCACCCCATTATACCTCCCGCCCCCTCCCGCCCCCCCAGTCCCCGCCCTTGTAAGTGATAATTTTCACTTCGTTTACGCTTTATCTTGGTTACATTCCATGTTTCAACACATAACTCACTATTGTTGCTAGGGTTTCCCCCCAAAAAAGAAAAGACAGTCCTACTGTCAAGGAAGCATTTGATGGCTCTCCATTGCTGAGAATGTAGAGATATTAAGTCCCGCTGTTTGTTACATAACTTTTCTATTTTTTTCCCCCCGAGTTCACGCCACCGAGTTCACGCCTGTTTAGTAATCACCACGCTGCCCCGCTGGCGGCGCCTGGGCCAGTAACTCCGAGCACACAGTTTGGAGGCATTTTGGGGGCGCCGCTCGTGTTCAAAGTGGTTCAGTTGCCTCCGGGGTCGATCTCGCATGGCGGCACAAAGGCTAAACAGTTTTTTTTTAAGAACCAGGAACAAGTGAAACTGAAATCACGGTGTTCTCTTAGATAAATCACAATTACTTTGAGCTGATTCACTTGTCAAATGAATTCTTCTCACTGATCAAACTTGCTCTTTGGGGTGTGATAGCACTAAGTCCTATATTGCTATTACCCATACTCAATAGCTCATTACTCTTAGTAGGCGAAGTATTAGCAAACAGAAGGTAAAAGTTTCCATGTGGCACTTTTGATTCATGTTCAGATATTCAACATGATATTATAAAAATCTACTCAAACATCTCATTCTTAATCCTTCAAAAAAAAATTCAGACATCTCAATTTTTACCTCTATTTTATGGACCTTTTCCTGCCTAGGATATCTTCTGAATCTTAGCAAAATAATATAAAGGTTTATGCAGTAGTCTCTTGGTAGGTACTTCCCTTTCTTTATATACCATTTCCTGATCTTTAAACTTCTCGTGTTTAACTAAAATTTTATTACTGGTTTTCTTCATGTTTGGAGACCAAAGCTTTGCCTCATGTTTCTTGGTGAGACCACAGGATGTTGGAGATTTTCCTAGGATCTCACACATGCAAGGCACTTGAGTCACATATGCAGTCCTAAAAGTCCCTTTTAATGGAAAGGGAAATGTGACTTCAAAATGAAAACCTTAAGTGTAATTAAGGTTTTATTATTATTAAAACTAACATTTTATGGGACTGGAATGATAGCACAGCGGGTAAGGCGTTTGCCTTGCATGCGGCCGACTCAGGTTCGATTCCCAGCATCCCATATGGTCCCCTGAGCACTGCCAGGGGTAATTCCTGAGTGCAGAGCCAGAAGTAACCCCTGTGCATTGTCAGGTGTGACCCAAAAAGAAAAAAAAAAACTAACATTTTACTTTTCTCTTAATAAAAGATATGTTCTCAGTAGAAGGTGGAAGTCAAGTGCTTGACTTCTGGGGAGATATAGATCTATATCAATATTGATATCAATATAGATAGATACCATTTGAAAAGGCAACCTCAACTCAGGTAAACAGAGTAGTTAAGAGTAAAGATGTTTTGGCTTCGAGGCTGGCCTCACGTTCCAGGGAAAGGTCAACTCAGAGAAGCGATCACCAACTACATTGTAGTCGAAGGCCATGTGGGGGAAGGGAGGTGCGGGCTGAATGAGGGCTAGAGACTGAGCACAGCGGCCACTCAACACCTTTATTGCAAACCACAACAGCTAATTAGAGAGAGAAAACAGAAGGGAATGCCTTGCCACAGTGGCAGGGTGGGGTGGGGGGGAGATGGGATTGGGGAGGGTGGGAGGGACACTGGGTTTACGGGTGGTGGAGAATGGGCACTGGTGAAGGGATGGGTTCCCAAACTTTGTATGAGGGAAGTATAAGCACAAAAGTGTATAAATCTGTAACTGTACCCTCACGGTGATTCTCTAATTAAAAATAAATAAATTTAAAAAAAAAAAAAAGAGTAAAGATGTTTGCATTTTGCATTTTTCTAATGCTAGATATTTTCCTAATGCAAGATCACTTGAAACCTTAGTTGCTTAAACCAATAACTACTTTTATATTCTCATGATTTGGGCTTGATTGAATTCACCAGTGTTTTGCTATCTTGATTCAGATCTTATAGGCAGCTACAATCAGATGGCAGCTGAAGCTACAACAGTTGAGAAGCCTACCTTAGTTGGTGACACTAGATGCAGGAAGTGGGTTAACGTTGGAGGCTTCCATTTTCCTCCAGCAGGTAGTGGCCTGTGGAGATGGTTTAGGCTTTTTAGCAAAAGACATTTGCTTCCTTTCCAGCAGGTCCGACTTTGGGGAGGGGAGGACTCCAAACAATAATAGTGAGTTTTTTGTTGAAATATTGAATGTAATAAAAGTAAAGAGAAAGTAAAGTGAAATTTATCAGCTACACAGGCGGGGTGGGGGGCTGGAGGAATGGGGGATGGGGGAAGGTCTAATGTGGTTCTTGGTGTTGGAATATGTGCACTGGTGAAGGGATGGGTATTCGAGCATTGTGTAACTGAGACTTAAGACTGAAGGCTTTGTAACTTTCCACATGGTGATTCAATAAAAAAGAAAGACATTTGGGTCCTCAAAAGAAGAGTAGTAGCAGAGCAAATCCATTGTTTGTCATTGCAAGTAGCTATCAATGCTTTGCTTGCCTAGAACTGGTTCATGCCCCACTGCTCAAAGAAAATCATGTAGCCAACTTCAAGTCAATGTAAGAAGGCATTCCACTAAGACAGGAATACTGAACAACATGGCTTATTGGTGACCACCACAGGAACAATCTACAACAGGAATAGATGCCAATTTAGCCCGTCAAAGGATGTGTCATCTTTAGCAAGTTATTTCTCTTTCCTGTGTCTTAATCTTCTTGTTAATAAAGTGGAAAATAATAGTACTCTCTTCAGAGTGATGTCATTAGTTAAGTAAGTTAATGTATTATGTATGTAAAATATATGTGACAATTTGGATATATAAGAGCACTTACAATAAGCCAGTATTTTAATGGTGATTGATAGTTTCATAGTAACAGTAGATAGTAATATTAATAGTAGTTACTCTAGTAGTAGTAATTATAGTAGTAGTAGTAGTAGTAATAGAAACAGTAGTAATGGAAACAGTAATAGGAGAAGCAGTAGAAGAACTCCTCTCATTTTAGGATTGGAGTAGAATTTTAGGATTGGAGTAGAATTTCATGATAACTCTTGGTTTCATTTCATCAGAGATTTTAAGATACATGTTGATTCTTAGAAAACTAACAGTTTCAGTTTCCCTTTGAGCATATTAAAAACTAATAAAATTTTCCTAAACATTCAAGATAATAAAACATACCCTGAAAGTAGGTGCAGTCCATTTAGAAAGCAATCAGAATTTATAGAATACAATAAAAAAAAGGCCTTTGATTTAAAGAATTAAGGAGCTCTTCCCGGTTCAGTTGAGAATTTTACAGATCGTTAACTACTTGACAGGGCTGTTCAATGAAGAAATGAATATCATTCCAAAGTCACTAATGAGTGCTGACCATTTAGACAGTACCACACATAGAGACTAAGAGATAATATACTAGTTTATATTTACTTTCCAGTGTAAAAAACATCTACCCATCCCCCCACCCCACCCCTCAGGTAGTAGTCTCAGAATTACTTCCCAATTCCTATATAGATTTCTAAAAGTCTTGATAATTAATTCCTTTTTTATCATATCCACCACTTTCCAAATTAGGCACAAATTTATTCTTGTCCAAGTCTATCTAAACCTGTCACCTGGGGTCATAAATTTAATCTTTCTGCAGCATCATTCTGTTGCAGAATTCTCTCCCTAAAAATATAGATGAGATCTTGTCCCTAGACCATCTTGTATCCAATTATTTTGACATTTTTTATCATATTTTCAAAGTCCAAACTGTTCCATGTGATGCACAAGTACTCTATACTTAGTGGTACTTATAAAATGGTTGTTAAATAAAAGAATGATCCAACACAGAGTCATCATAATCTATTATGGAAGAGTGAATGTTGGGTTCTAAAATAAGAATGATTAAAAGTGGGGCTGAAGAGCTAGTATCAGAGCTAAGCACTTGTCTTGCATGTAGCCAACATGAATTCAACCCATGACATCTCCTCTGGCCCCAAGAATCACCATCAGTGATCTCTGAGTGCAGAACTACCAGGAGT
This sequence comes from Sorex araneus, assembly GCF_027595985.1. NCBI lineage: Eukaryota > Metazoa > Chordata > Mammalia > Eulipotyphla > Soricidae > Sorex > Sorex araneus. The sequence goes on from NC_073304.1 coordinate 60,928,093, forward strand.
GATTCCTGAGTGCAGGACCAGGTGCAAGCCCAGATCACAGCCAGGTGTGTCTCCCAAACAAAAAGAGTGATCCAGTGGTCCCTAGACCTATCATTGTAATGTATGGTAACATATAAATATATAAGTTGTTGTTTTTTACTATAATAATATCACAATAGATAATTTATTAGTTATTTCCCTGAATAAGAGCATTTGACAGTTGGATCCATCTAAATAGCTTAGAAGTGGTACTAACGTTCACATGATGACAAGTTTCATGGGGAAGCAATGGCACCTCCCACTAAAGTTCTGATTTTCACTGTAAAAACTATTGATAAAATTAAGTAAAACCACAATTCCCTGGACTGATACTTTTGTTTATATCTAGCCAAGTTTTTACTATACTCACACTTTTAAAAAACAGTATTATCTTTTGATTCATGATATGATTAAATGTTGGTGATTTATTATCGGTTCACCAGAAATAGATGACTGGTCATTTGATAATAAATTTATAGGAGAGAAAAACTTGTGGGTCTTTTAAATGACTGCATTCTTGCTACTCCTTTTAAACCATAACTAATAGTGGGGTGGAGAGATACTGCTGGGAGTAAGACACTTGCCTCATTTGTAGTCAACCTGAGTTTGATTTCTAGCACCCCATATGTTCCTCAAACTTCACTAGGAGTGATCTCTGAGCACAAAGCCTTGAGCACAGTTGTTCAGTTGGATGTCCCCAAATTCACTTGTTTCTTGAATTAATAAATAAATAAAACTGAATTCAGAATAATAATTTTCGTATGTCATTTTGCCCTAAAAATGGTGTTAACGTTTGGGAGAAAATCCCCAGAGCTTGCTATAAAAAGCAAGTTCTGAGCCCTGAGACTTCTTTGTGTGAGGTTTTGATTGAAAAGACTCATAGAAGTATAGATTGATATGCCTTGCTGCAGTATGCAGGAATGATTGTGAAAAATATCTTAAAGTAAAAGAATCATATCATGGTGTCAGTGAACTTTGAGTTTTATCCTAGACCCTCTTCTCACTTTCACCTCTCTCTGGATAGTCTCATCAAGTCCCATGGCTTCAGTGACTACTGAAGTGACTACTGAATTTGGGCCGGGTCCCAAATGCGTATCATTTCATTTGGACTTTCAAAGGTCTTAGTGTGACTGTAAAGAGACTTGTTATCTTCTCAAACCAGTTCTTCAGTTCTAATCCCCCCTTTCTTTCACCTCCAAATATCCTTCCAGTCCTTCTACTTCTTTCCTTTCTGGATGATGACATCTCTTGCAGGAATTATCCAGGAGCCTCTTCACTGGTACCCCTGCCTTTAGGCAAACTGTCAGGACCCAACCATATGCGTTCTTTTCACTGCCGCCTAAGGCCAAAAGGAAAATTAGTTTATCATGATAGCAATTTCATATCTTAAATGAGTTCATTGACTTCTCATGTTTTGGGGATAAAGATTATACTACTTAATATAGCAGGAAGAGTCTCCTATAGAACTCTTCATCTCTTGTATCACAAGACCTGCCCACAACACACACACACACTTCTTGCTCTATCCCATACTTTCCCACATGATATTGGAAGCTCTTATATGCATATTTAGGTTTAAAACAATTAGAAGTAAATAAAAACTAAAAAAGATTATTTCTTCCATCATATCAACCACATTTTATGCACATAACATGAGACTAGAGGCTACCTTCCTAGATGGCACAAATTATAAAATGTGTCCATAATATTTTAAAAAGAAGTTTCCCTTTAATGGGCAGCATAGTGAATCCTGAAATTCTTTAATTTTCTGGAACTCTGCTTTCTTCTCCTCTCGGTTATAGTCTATTATCTTCTTATGGACTCTTTCCTAAGTCTTCCCTTACTACTCAAAGTTAGTGCTTTCCCACTATCTTTTGAAAAATAGGCTTTAAATTTAGAGTACAAATGAATAGAAACACATTCGCAGCAGCCTCACAATCAGTATCCCCTCCTCAAGAAGAATGTCCATCACAGTGGGTCAGTCTTCACCGACCACTACCCAATGGCCATAGTTTATAGTGGGGGGTTTTCTACCTATTAGGTATTTTTCTGTATTTAGGTATTAGCTATTATAATGCATGAATTATATTATCTTGTATTGTGGACATTTAGACTTTGTTGTGTGCCATCAGGGATCAAACCTAGAGCCCCTTACATTTGTTTGTGTATTTGGTGGTGTGAAATCTATGGATTTTCAAAAATATCCACTATGTATCCACATTAAAATATCATAAGAATTAATCTAAACTTAAAAATTTTGTGTCCCACTATCACCTTTGAATTTTCACTTATATTGAGGCCTTCCAGTGGTATTTGGGAGACCAGACAATACTTCATCTGGAATTGTGGGCTTATAGTTCAATGCTTGGGCTTGGCCATGTGGTGTCACTCAGGCCCAGGACTGCTGGTGGCTACTAGGACCAAAACCAACAGGGCTACGGAAGGTTTGGGGGGTGGGATGGACACAGGATATGACAAGGGGATCTGTGTTGCTAAAGTTCAAACTTGGGATTTTGAGAAACATTAATTTTTTTACTCAGAGTCTAATCCCTTCTACCCAATTTACCCAGTCCTTCTTGGCTTTTCTTTCTGGTAAATAATCAGTGATTTTCTTTACCCCCACTGATGTTGGTTCTGATTCTGGTGCCAGTGATGCATCTTTGAAGTGTAGGGGCTGACCCTGGAAGCCATTTCCCTGGATCTTAATCAGATTGGTCACTCCATCATCCATCTTGGACACTTACAGTCATGGACACCATTCATATATGTTTGTATGGTTTGTTTGGTCAGTAGTACTTATTCAACTTTTTTCTTGATTTAAGTAGAAATTTTAATCCAGTTCTCTCATGAACTGGGGATTTTGTAGAATTCCATCTCAATTCTACATGTCTTTGGGATTTTTTTCAATCAATCTGTAGGATGAACATGTATTGCTTTACTTTTTAATTTGAGCAGTTTCGATTCTGGCAACTTTTTTTAAATGATCAACTGTAAGAATTTTTTTGTAATGCAAATACTGATTACTGTCAGAGAATTTTTTAATTTTTTTCTTTCAATCCACAGAGAAGTAGGTATTGCATTTTACTTTTCAATTGTTAATTACCTTTTATAATCTGACTATTTAATTCTTTCTAACAAACCACATTATTTTCATTGTGAACAAAAGACTCACTGCTTTATAAGGGAAACTCCTAGTGACTTCTGCATACAGGTAGCTCGACTTTCCTGCGCCTCCCTCTCACTTCCTCCGTCTTAAACCACACTCCGAACATTCCTCCTTTGCCCTATTTGTGTATAACTTGAGACATATCCATTTCTCAGTTTTGGCGACAGTTCAGGACCACGGGACAAGGTCACAGAGATTATAGACTGTTGAATGTGTGACGAGGCGGCTCATAAAGAATCTGGTCAGATGTCCTTCATTTGCCTTTAATTAACTACAGCTGCTTTTTATGTTGCGCACTGATCTTTGATCTGCTTTCCCTCCTCAGACCTTGATGCACAAGGTAGTTAAAAACAAACTTGGAGGCCAATTTTAAAGACAAAAAAAAAAATCCCTTCGGGGTAATCGAGTGATAGTGAAGCAGCCATAAGCTGTTAGCTTTATTCATTAGAGAACTTTAAACATGTCAAGAAATAGAATAATGGCCCTGCTGTTCCTTTAGCCTCAACAATGAAGATTACAACAGCTTTGGGACGCATGAGTGGGCAAACTTCTTGTGAAAACAAGTTTATTGAGGAGTGTTTTACTACAGTGGCACAGAATCTAGCTTACACAGTTTCATAGCAGGAATATTAGTTCAATATGCATTGAGAACATTGGGTCTGTGAGAATGGCAGATTTACAGTACTACCTTGCTCTAACCCTAAGAGCTCCTGCAATTAGGTTTAGAAAAACTTCCTACAGGCTGGGATTCTTTGGCACACCACATCACTTTTGCTGAAGCATTTGTTGTATATAGTGGATAAGTCAGCATAAATTTCAGTTTGGTTATGAATTTATAGTTCTTAAAAACTTTTGCTGGCTTGGGTAATTGACATGGTCTTCTGCTTGAATCATAATTCCAAAGCCAATATAATTAATTAAAAATAATTATGTTCTCTAGGTAAATATTGTTGGGCTAGAGTTTAGAAATTGTTTTGGGAAGAAATTCATTCTAACAGGCTTAAAAATCAGTTTCTCTGTGTCACATTTTTCTCTTTTTTAATTGTAATTCATAATAACCTGCCCACTATTAAGGAGTCCTTGCCAAAAAGAGAGAATTTTCAATATTAAAAGAAAAAGAACACAGACTTCCCAATTCTTCACTTTTTGCCATGCATATTCAGTTTTCACAGGGGTTTTTCCTCCTGAGACATCCCAGAGAAAAATCAACCTTACCAAAGCTCTTTACTTATGACACATAAAGGAAACCAGCATCATCTTTTATTTTATGATTTTAATCTGCTTTAAAGTGATATCGTTGCCCATCATGGCAAAACTAAAATCTTGAGCTGCTGATTTATTTCCAGTTCTTCCAATTTGGTATTCTTCATACCAAGTTTTTCTGTGGTCAAATTGTAAGTTAGCCTCAAGACTTCCTATTGGTTAATCCTGGAAAGACTTTTACCCAATTATTTCAAATGCCTCTTTCTTTGAATCTTAGAATCAAATTGTGGTTCCTGCCCTTCAACATGCCCATAAGAATATTTATATTTTTTAATGAAAATAATTTAATAACAGGAAAAGAAATATTTGTGGATCATGTAGATACTTTGCCTTTAATTACCTGACTGTTTAGTCTAACTATTCTATTTTTGCAGTTTAAAAATGTTCTAGCAACAGAAAGAGGGGAGAAATAACTATCTTCTCTTTTCAGAGCAGAGTGAGCACAGTCAGTTTAGGATTACGATTTGCATGTTTAGGCAAGGGGATCTTATGTGGCCAGTTAGAAGGAGGGAGAAAACAGATCCAAATCACTTGGCTATCTGATTATTTTAAATGTAATGCCTCTTTATTTCAATGTTGAAAGCAAAATAGTATTTTAAAAGAACATGGTGTCAACTGAACACACCTATAGACCATTCATTGGAAACAGGGACCTCAATTTTCTCTGCAGTACTTACTCTTTGGGCACATGGCTTTCAAAAGATAGGTAGAAGATTTTGAATTCCTTGCAGATTATGCTATAGAATCAGAAATTTTTATACAATTTTATTTGAATATAATTGCAACAACTATAAGATATATGGTCATGACTTAGTGTTCACTTCTCATTTAAATGTGTCCTCAGGTGAACTCCATAAGGCCAATAGAAGAGCTACTATTTTAATGTACTATCTATTTTACATCACGGAAGAGCCTGGCAAGTTCCCTGTGGCATATTCAATATGCCAAATGCAGTAACAATAACACTATCATTCCCCTAACCCTGTAAAGAGCCTCCAATCATTGGGAAAGATGAGGAGAGGCTGCTAAAATCTCAGGGCTGGGACAAATGGAGATGTTACTGATGCCCGCTCAAGTAAATCAATGAACAATGGGATGATAGTGATACAGTGATCTATTTTACAGAGGAGGAAGGTATAGCCTAATAAGTGGCCTTTGATCATTTTAAGGGCGTGGAATCTTTGAAGAGATTGGTGAAAGTTATTGACTCCTCTTGCCATAAAGGAGTCTTGCATATGAACATGTAAACATGGGATGAGTGGGGAAGATAAAATAGCAGTCAGTTCCTAGGAGTTCATGGATATCTTGCTCTTTCCAAAGTCCAATCACAGATGAAGAACCTTAGGAATAACTGATCTGTGAAACTCAAAATATAACTTAAACATGGGTCTGTGTGTGTGTGTGTGTGTATACCGCATCATACTTCTTCCAAGAGAAAAGGAAATATCTGGGAGAGCAGTGATGAAGTAATACTTGCTCAGGCTGAAGGGTCTTTGTTAATCCCACCAGTGTCACACCAGCTTCTATTTCCTGGGGTTAGAAGTAGTAATAGCAGTAACAAGCACTGTCTTAGCACTGTGGTCCCATTGTTCACCGATTTGCTCGAGCAGGCACCAGTAACGTAACGTCTCCATTGTAAGACTTGTTGTTACTATTTTTGGCATATTGAATATGCCATGGGTAGCTTGCCAGGCTCTGCCATGCAGGCGGGATACTCTCGGTAGCTTGCCGGACTCTCCGAGAGGAATGGAAGAATCGAACCCAGGTTGGCCATGTGCAAGGCAAACAAACGCCCTACCCACTGTGCTATTGCTCAAGCCCTGCAGTAACAAGAGTAATAATTATTTATTCCAGGCTTGTAGTATACCAGGTCCTTTGCTGACCACTGCAGTGAGAATAGTGTTTACTCTTATCACACAGATAAATAAACTACTAAACCTCACTCTGGATCCAGTTCTTTTAACCTTTATTGTTCTCCTTTTGGAGTGAGCATTTGTGGGGAGAGGGAGCATGGCCAAGTATTCTTTATAGTCATTCTTAAGTTAAAGGTGAGAGTTGCAAAATTTCTGGAGTCCATTGCTTTTCCTTCTAAGAAACAAGGAATTTTCCCCAGTAACAAATTTAAATATATATATATATAGTGCATTGCCGACTGGTTCAGCCCTTTTGGAAAACAATATGGGCGATTCTCAAAAAATTAGAAATTGAGCTTCCATTTGACCCAGCAATACCACTCCTGGGAATATATCCCGGAGAGGCAAAAAGGTATAGTAAAGATGGCATATGTATTTCTATGTTCATTGCAGCACTGTTTACAATAGTCAGAATCTGGAAAAAACCAGAGTGCCCCAAAACAGATGACTGGTTAAAGAAACTCTGGTACATCTACACAATGGAATACTATGTAGCCGTCAGAAAACATGAAGTCATGAAATTTGCATATAAATGGATCAACATGGAAAGTATCTTGTTGAGTGAAATGAGTCAGAAAGAAAGAGACAGACATAGAAAGATTGCACTCATATGTGGAATATAATGTAACTGAGAAGTACAAGTTGGCAATGATGCAACTTCTGGCAGATATCTCTCTGGACTTAGTTACTAAAATACAGAAACCCAAAACCGAGAGGCCGCTAAGTGTGGTCACTCAACCTCATACCTCTTCATCCTCAGCAATGGAAAACAAATTATCTAATGCTTCCTTTTCAGCAGGTCTGACTTTAGGGGAGAGACTCTCCAAACAATAATAGTGAGTTTTGTTGAAATATTGAATGCAATCAAAGTGAAAGTAAAGTGAAATTTATTAGTTACACAGGCGGGGGGCTAAGGGTGGGAGGCTAGAGGCGTGGGGGGTTAGGGGTGTTGGGGTGCGGGGTGGAGCTATACTGTGATTCTTGGTGGTGGAATATGTGCACTGGTGAAGGGATGGGTATTCGAGCATTGTATAACTGAGATTTAAACCTGAAAACTTTGTAACTTTCCACATGGTGACTCAATAAAAAAATTTAAAAAAAAATAAAATCATAATTTTAAAAAGTTTACTTGCATTTAACCTAGTAGGAATTCTGATATATATAGAATCAGTCATTGCTGAACCCTTAGATAGCTGCCAAAATCAATGATAATCTATATAATATTCAATGCCTTTTAAAAATCAGGCATTCCAGATTCATCAGCAATCCAAATAAGTCTACAATATTTCCAAATATTTCAGGAAGTAACATATTATGGATTTAATTTCTTAATTCTTGACATATCATGCTGTGGGTGCCATGTAAAATGATGTACCTGCCAAATTAAAATGAGAAGATGCCAAACATGAAGAATTCACACAAGATACAGAGTTAATCATTTTTTTAAAATTTGGGGAATATCCGTGAGATAGACCATTACAAAGATATTCATGATTGGGCTTCAATCATACAATGATCCAACATCCATCTTTCCACCAGTGTACATTTCCCACCACTGAAGTTCCCTGTTTCCTTCCCACCATCCCCTAACACCTCCACTACCACCCAAGCCTACCTCTATGGCAGGCATCTTTCTTTTTCTATCTCTTCTTTTGTGCATTATGGCTTGCAGTACAGGTACTAAAAGGTCATCATATTTGTTCAGAGCATTCAGCAATTTTATCAGGAAAGTAAGGCTGAAGTAGCTTTTAACTGGGTGGCAGCTTTGGGGTGTGGATGTGACTGCTGAGGAGGCTTCCAGAAGTACAGGGAGGTTGGGGAAGGTAACCCATCCCAACCTCAAGGAAGCTTGGATATTTCAGTCTCAAAACCCACATACCCTAATTTTCAGCAGATTGTATCTCAGTGAGGTTCATCCCAAGATGGTGGATGGCACCAAGTTTGGATTGTGGTAACAAGCGGCTGCTGGGTGCTTTGCTTAGGCAGGCACCAGACAGATCTGCCCCCCTCCACTATACCCTGGGGTCTGTCCAGTGTTATATAAAACCTGCACATCTGAATTTTCAACAGGTTAATATCTCAGGTCCATTTTGAGATGGTGGAGTCTGGCTGGGCACATGGTGTCAATTTTAGTTTGTGAGAGCAAACTTGTGACCACAAGGACTCAGCTTGGGTGGGCACCAAGCTGACTTGCCCCACCTTTCTTTTTCCCTGGTCTGTTCAGCTTTGTGCAGGTCCGAGATTAACTGTCTTTTGACATCTTTTGAGATTTATTTATGGGTCTTTGATGCAAGGCTGATAAATGAGCTTGTATAGCTGAGCCAGCGGTGGTGTGTGGGTGTGGATCCCACATACTTAACTTTTGACCATTTAATTTCTTGGGAAACTTGGTCCTGAGTTGTTGGGGTCTGGCTAGAGGTACAGCGGCAATTGTGGGGTATCAGGAAGACTAAAGGCATCATCAAGCTACTGAATCACAGGAACAGCTTCACCCGCTGGCAGCACCACACCCCCCTGTTCATTATTTTTTATGTGTAAAAACTCCAGTACTAAAGAGCGTATTTTCTGAAAAGAAATGCGTAACTCTTAGTCTCTTGTTAAATAGATAAGCTTGAAATTCATGGAACTTGTATGGTTGTATTACATAGCATAGATAAGATTAATTTACTATGTTTATGATACTTGAAATAGAAACAAATTTCAGGTGAATGTACAAAATGGATCATTTTAATTGTAAAAAATAGTTTTCTGTACTTAAATTATTGGAAGCTAAATAAAGAGTCTGGTTTTTGTCCCTCTATATTCTTGGGAGTAATTTTTACTTAAAATGTCACTGTCACTGTCACTGTCATCCCGTTGCTCATCGATTTGTTCGAGCGGGCACCAGTAACGTCTCTCATTGAGAGACTTATTGTTACTGTTTTTGGCATATCCAATATGCACGGGTAGCTTGCCAGGCTCTGCCACGCGGGCTCGATACTCTCAGTAGCTTGCCGGGCTCTCCGAGAGGGGCGGAAGAATCAAACTCGGGTCGGCTGCGTGAAAGGCAAATGCACAACTGCTGTGATATCACTCCAGCACACTTAAAATGTATTTAGATTTATTTATTTTATATTTTAACAAAGCATTAATGATGTATTGGTGTACTGGAATAACTTATTCTTAATATAAAATATAAAGGACAAATATGAAAAGGGATACAATAACATTCGAACTAACAGAACACAAAATGTGGTAGAGTTTAAAAGTGCAGTTTTGTATGCTCTAGAATTCAATTGTGGCTAACTGAACACAGATTATTAAAAACATATTTAGATTTAAAAAGAAGGATTTGATATTAGGAATAAGTTTAAATATAGCAGACTGTTGCCATCTGTTAAATGCAACTCTTTCTTAACTGGTACTTCTAAGATTTAAAATGAAATAAAAATTGGAGTTTTAGTCCAGCTTCCCTGACCCAGTCCCCCAGACTATATGCAGTGTGGTGCAGCGCTGAAGGAATTTTCATGTTCTAGTACCGCACCGAGAGATTTTTTGTGTGTGTGGCCAATTACCAAAAAAACCTTCAAACCATGTGACTATACAGTTATACTCCAATAACACTATTAAAAAATGGAACCTTATCATTCTAACTCTGGAGCAAACCAGGATTTTCCAAACACCAGCCCACTCTGCCATCAACCCATAGAATACCATCTGGACATAAATAATAGCTGTGCAGCCTAACCTTCACCAGTGGTGAATAAAACACCAAAGATAATGGAAAAATTAAAGAATACAGAGATGTCAATGGACAATAACAGAAATCCAAGGGGATCACCAATGACATCAGACCTCTGCAATCTGCCTGACAAAGTCCTTAGAACAACAATCATATCAGTTCTCAGAAATCTGAAAATAACAATAAAGCCAGACTCAATAAACTTGAAGAGAGCTTGATGGAGAAATGAAAGAAATTGTATAATTAGAAGTAGAGGAACTTAAGAATACAGTAATAAGCCTTGAAGAAATATGAATGAAGCAAAAATTAAAGATAAAAAGCAAATCAGTACAATCAAATACACACTCTACTCCACTGTACCTGGAACATTCTCCAGGATAGATCATATACTGGGACACAATTTGATAATCCACACAATCGCAAAAATAAAGATCATAAAAGGTATCTCCTCAATCCACAAATCCATAAAAGTAGAGATTAATCGTAAAAATAAAGTGGCAAAAGATTAAATATCTGGGAACTGACACATAAAACAACAATTGGATCAAAGAGGACATCAAAGAAATCAAAAGATTCCTACAAATAAGAGAAAATGGAAACATCAACTATAAAAACCTATGGAACACAGGAAAAGCATTGGGGATAAAGGTTATACAACTCAAGTGCATGTAAGAAAGAAATAATGAAATATAGACAGTCCAGATCTATGACTGATCCCAAAGGCTCAACAGCTAACTCAACCAAGGTAGGCCTGGTCTCAAGACCCAAATTTCTGGACCCTTGGGGCAGACAGAGTCTCTGCCCTGCCAAAAGGCCAAGCACTCCACCCACCCCTGACTTCTGGCAACATATAAATGGCCTAACTGACATGCCAAACTGCTGAATAATCCCAGTCCCACAGCTCTTGAAATGACATCTCGAAATTTCACAGTACTGACAGCCCCAGTAGGAGCACATAAAATTAGATGGGAAAAATTGAATAGAAGCCAATAAGCTCAATGAATGTAAACCATAACACAGAAGGCTTCATTAGCACCAAACAGCTCAGATAATCCTCAGACAAGGACTTCAGTAACATCATTATGAAAATATGTTGTAACAAGCAATATAAAGTAAATTATTTTGTGCCTGCTAAGGGGGCAGGCTTGGATGCTGGGTGGATAACTGGGAACATTGGTGAAGGGCAAGTCACACTGGATTGGTGTTGGAAGATTGAATACCTGAAATAGTTGTATTATGATCAACTTTGTAAATCAAGAAGAAGGAAGGAAGGAAGGAAGGAAGGAAGGAAGGAAGGAAGGAAGGAAGGAAGGAAGGAAGGAAGGAAGGAAGGAAGGAAGGAAGGAAGGAAGGAAAGAAGGAAGGAAGGAAGGAAGGAAGGAAGGAAGGAAGGAAGGAAGGAAGGAAGGAGGGAGAGATGGAGGGAAAGAGGGGAGAAATAAAGACAAAAATAGTTCAAATAAGCAATATAATCTTTCAGCTAGAGTAACTAGAAAAATAACAATAAATGAATCTCAAACAAGTAGAAGACAGGTGATAATTAAAAAAAATTGGAGCAAAAATCAATGATATAGAAAACAAGAAAACAATATGAATCGTCAGTTTGTTTTTGAAACCAGGAATTAATTCTTCGAAAGTTTAAACAAGATTGACCCTTTGCTAGACTCAACAAGTGAAAAAAGGTTTAAAAAAATCCCCAAACAAATAGGATCAGAGATGATGGGGAATAGACTACAACGGACACTTCAGACACCTCAAAACCTAAAACAAATGCATGAATTCTTAGAATCATATGCACTCTCAAGATTTAACCAAGAGAAAACAAAAAATGTGAATGGACCAATCTAGAGCAAAGACGTTAAAACAGTATTTAAAATCTCCCCCAATTTAAAACCCCAAGTCTAGAGAGATTCACCAGTGAATTCTACCATAACTTCAAAGGCTTAGTTCCATACTCTTCAAACTCTTCCAAAATGTCGAGTAAACAAAAATCCTTCCTAATATCTTGTGAAGTCAATAGAAACACTTCTTAAAATAAAAATTATAGACCAATATCCCCAATGAAAATTGATGCATAGATCCTCAACAAAATCCTAGTGAATCAAATCCAGTAATATATCAAAAGGATGATATACCATGATTAATAGAGTTTATCCAAGGACACAAGGATGGCTCAATAAATGCAAATCAACTAATGCAACATCTCATATCAACAAAAAGAAAGATAAAAATCATACAGTCAGGCCAGTTGACACAGAGAAAGATTTTGACAAGGTTAAACACCCATTCATGATGAAAACTCTCCAAACAAAATAGGAAAAGAAATTTAATTCAAGATAGTATTGGCTTTATTGACAAGGGGCACACCACCAATATCATAATTAATGGCTCAAAAGCAGAGATCAAACACAAATCACAAGGCAAGGATGTCTTCTTTCACCACTCTTAATCAACATAGCTTTGGAAGTCCTTGCCATAGTAATTCTGTAGAGCGAAATAAGCTCTACAGAACAGAACTTACTGTGGTATATAGACGTGGGGATAATTATCATAGCAGGGTAGTGGGTGGAGGGAGGGAGGCCTGAGGGGGGGATCCCAGTATAATGGAGACACACTGGTTGGGGATATGGTGTCAGAATGTTGTATGTAGGAATTCTTATTACCATAAACAACATTACAGAGTTTTGAAGCACAGTGACTAAAATAAAATGTAAAAGAACCTAAAACTTTTCTCCATTATCTGTTCTTTTTTCCTTTCCTGCTGAGTGGTTCCTGCCTCCTGAGTTCTATGGATTTCCATCTCATGACATAATACCTTTATTTTTTCCATGAGGCAATGTTTACACACAGATGTTCTGTAATGTATAGCATATATTGGCTTGAGAATGAAAATTTCACTTCTCTAAAGTGATTTGGGATATACTTTTATGCAAGATGTATGCCAAACTGAATTTGGGCCTTTAACATGCAGCCAAAATTACCTATGTTTGCACTTCCAGGAAGTTGTTCACAGTTTTAATAATCATGATGCCCTGTTTGAATGGCTTCCAGAGTTATTTTACAAACCTTTCAAGCAGGGATTATGCCCTCCTTATTTCTGAATGCCTTTCCTGATATGATAAATACTTTATAAATAACAAGTTTAGGTGAGCCAGGGCCTTAGCCGCAAGTTAACATAACATTTTATGTAGCATATGTATATTTAAAATGAGCTTTTTTATTTTCTTTCCAAGTCTGCTAATCTCACAGGAATATAGTATAACTATGCTCTAAACTAGAGCTCTTAATAGGAAAGTGTTTTTTGAGATGAAGTGCAATTAATTAGTCCCAGTACCACTGTCACTGGATGGTGTGAAAGGAGTCAGTTAAGATGAAATGTTAATTATTTTAAGAAAGAAGCAGCAAGAATATTGTTTAAACATTCCAAACTAGTCTTATTTTTAAAAAGCTTTAAAACGCTTGACTACTGCATCCCTCCCCCACCCCAAATTAAGAAGGAAGCATGTGGCTCAAACCGTACCACATATTTCCCCACCACTTCCTGCCCACAGTGATTGGCCTAGGATTCCCATGTGACTAAAGTGAGACCAATCAGAGCCCTTCCACAGATTTTTCTGCTGGAGCCTGCAGAGAAGAGTCCTGCATTTGTTTCTTAAAGATGACAGGATGGGAATTGGGGAATTTCTGATGCAGTTTGCCTTTCTCTGTTAGGAACACTCTGCAGAAGGAATGAATAAAGACAAGCAGAGACACGCTGAAAAAGGAAGGGGAGAAAAACTCTTGGAATCAAGCATCTCTGCCATTTCTGTCATTTCAATTATGAGCCAACAAAACTCCCCTTTTGTGTTTGAGCTGATTTGTGTTGAATTTTGTCTCAAACAACCAAAAGAGTCATGACAAATTATTTTTGTTGGAATTGACTACCTGTATGAATGAAAAAAGCCTTGTTTCTCCCACACAAATTCCTTGAGCTTTTCATTGGTAAAGTCAAATACAAAACATGAAATATCAGTTCACCTTAGAAAACACCACTTTAAAACATAAATGGTTCCTTTTAAAAATATCTCTCAAGCTGTATGAAACAAATCCTAAATACTTGGTTCTGTGACAGTAGAAACTATATTCTTTCATTTTTTAAGTAATAGCATCTTACTTAAAATTCTACTTATTTTTATCATTTTATTATAGTTCAGTTTGAGCCATGTCTTCTACACAAGTTTAAATCTTTTGTTCTTTTTCAATCTTTAGCACTCTAAAGTCCATTAACCAAGTCTGCGGCTAACTAGTAACTCACTGTAATCTCACAAATTTGATTTGTCAAACACTTTCTGACATCACTGTCTGTTTGGTTTGTGGGTTTTTTTTCTTTTTTTGGTGGTGGGGGGAGTGGTTTTGGTAGAGCCAAACATGGCTGTACTCAGGGATTACTTCTGACTACACTCATGGATCACTTCTGGCAGGTCTTGGGGGGACCTTATAGAGTGCCATGGATAAAACCCTTGTCGACTGCATATTCCGCCAATGTGTTTTTTGTTTGTTTGTTTGTTTGTTTTTGTTAAGACAGGGAAATCTTCCCTCCCCCTTGGCGATTGAATTTAGTTCAGAAAAAATGCCGTTAGTGAGTTTGAATTCATGGAATGAGAAATCACTATATTCCTGAAGTTCTATAATATTGTAAACTGATGATAAATTATTCCTTTAAAAATAGGAAAAGCATATCAGCTGAATCTAGTTCAGGGTGTGATGAATGTGCAAACCCACAATATAGTTTTTTTTTTCATTTACTTGCTTACTCATCTATTATGTCAAAGTTTTATTCATTCAATATTTTTCAAGATATGGATGATGTATTATGCATGCATTTTATACTAGAAATATAAAGAAAAAACATCCAAAATTTATCTACTATATGTTAATTAAAATGAGAGTCATTTCTCCAATATTTATTCTGTTTCTTAAATTTACACAGCTTTTTCCTCTAGTATCCTGACTCTGGTAGAACCTTCTAGTCATTAAGTACTTTACAGCAATATCCTCATCCATATCATGTCATCTACTCCCTCCTTCCAGTTTATGCTCAATAACAAACCATCATAAGTACTAACTAGCGGGGCCGGAGCGATAGCACAGTGGGTAGGGCGTTTGCCTTGCACGCGGCCGACCTGGGTTCGATCCCTGGCATCCCATATGGTCCCCCAAGCACCGCCAGGAGTAATTCCTGAGTGCAAAGCCAGGAGTAACCCCTGAGCATCGCCAAAAAGCAAAAAAAAAAAGTACTAACTAGCATACACTCTTTCTTTTGCCCTCTTTTGCTTCATCATATTAGTCTAGCAAACCCTTGTCCTGATTAAATTTTTACTTTCTGCTCTGCCTGTACCCAAACTGTTAAATATGTTGAGAGACGTGGCATTTTAACTCATTTCAACTTTCTCTTCCCATCCCAGCATGACAAAGTATGTGGTACATAAAATTTGCCTAAAATATTTGCCTAGTAATACAGAGTTCATGGTATCAAGGTTTGGAGACTGATATGAAAAAAAATTTAAAAGTTAGAATGCGTACCTTTATGAGGTCATCCAACCCAGGTTCAATTCCTTCGTCCATCTCGGAGAGTCCGGCAAGCTACTGAGAGTATCCCGCCCGCACAGCAGAGCCTTGGCATATTCAATATGACAAAAACAGTAGCAACAAGTCTCACAATGGAGACACTACTGGTGCCCACTCAAGCAAATCAATGAATAACGTGACTACAGTGCTTATGAAGTCATCCAATAAAGGTGAAATTAAAAGCTTACAGCACCTAAAGTATAGAATAGAATGAGTAATTTGATACAAAAAACCTGGCTATAAATTCATAGTGGAAAATATGTTAATATTATACAATTTTTTCTCTTATCAAGCTAATAATATGATTACAAGAAACAATACTAATTAGAATAGAAAGAAAAGTGATATCTTGGTACATTGATCCTCCTGTAAAGGAAGTTTGTGTTAGTGACTAATAGAAAAAAAACACTTGTTTTTTATAGTGCAAGAAGCTCTATATTTACCTGAAGGACTCTTTCTGCATCTGGGTTTCTATCAAATGAGTAAGAGTAGAGTTTGTACCATAATGATATTTCTTCTTTTTTTTTTTTTTTGAGTTTTCTTACCCTTGGAAGAGGAAGTTCTTTCCCTCAAGATTGAAGACTATTGTTCTATTTACAAAACTCTTTGTGATCAAAATACTGGAATCATCTGTATAACATTATGAGAAATCATAGGTCTAGTTGGGAGGCTGGTGGATTGACCAGTTTATTGCATAGAATCACTTCATAACAACCTTTTAAAAATCCTGAATTTTGATCATAATTCTTATTAAGTGGTGGTGAACAGAGAGTATAAGCAAAAGATGAATATGCTGGCATTTTGGAAAATTGAGACAATCAGAGTTAAAGAATTTTAGGGAAAATGTTTAATTCTCCAAATACAAAATACTAGAATTATTTGAACCTAATGGAATAGATAGTAGATTTTTTAATTTAATTTTTAAAACTTTATTGAATTACCATGAGATAGTTACAAGCTTTCATGTTTGGGTTACAGTCTCACAATGATAAAACACCCATACCTCCACCAGTGCACATTCCCCACCACCAATATCCTGGGTATACCCCCCCTTTCCCACCCTCCCCCTGCCTCCATGGCAGACAGTATGCGCCATACTCTCTCTACTATTGGGCATTATAGCTTGCAACACAGACACCGAGAGGTCATCATGTTTGGTCCATTATCTACTTTTGGCACACATCTCCCATCCTGACTGATTCTTCCAACCATCATTTTCTTAGTGATTCCCTTCTCTATTCCATCTGCCTTCTCCCCTCCTCTCATGAAGCAGTCTTCCAGCTATGGGGCAATGCCCCTGGCCCTTATATCTACTGCCCTTGGGTGTCAGCCTCATGTGATGCTACCCTACACTCCACAAATGAGTGCAGTTCCTCTATGTATGTCCCTCTCTTTCTGACTCATTTCACTTAGCATGATACTCTCCATGTTTATCCATTTATAAGCAAATTTCATGACTTCATCTCTCCTAACAGCTGCATAGTATTCCATTGTGTAGATGTACCAAAGTTTCTTTAACCAGTCATCTGTCTTAGGGCACTTGGGTTGTTTCCAGATTTTGGCTATTGTGAACAGTGCTGCAATGAATACATAGGTACAGATGTCATTTCTACTGTGCTGTTTTGCATCCTCGGGATATATTCCCAGAAGTGGTATTGCGGGGTCATATGGAAGCTCAATTTCTAGTTTTTGAAGGGCTGTCCATATTGTTTTCCAGAAAGACTGGACCAGTTGACATTTCCACCAACAGTGAAGGAGCGTTCCTTTTTCCCCACATCCATGCCAACACTGGTTGCTTTTGTTCTTTTGAATGTGTGCCAGTCTCTGTGGTGTGAGATGATATCTAATTGCTGTTTTGATTTGCATCTCCCTGATGACTAGGGATGTGGAGTATCTTTTCATGTGCCTTTTGGCCATTTGAATTTCTTTTTTGAGGAAACTTCTCTTCATTTCTTCTCCTTACTTTTTGATGGGGTTGGAGATTACAATTCTACAAGTGTCTTGTATATCCTGGATATTAATCCCTTATCAGATGGGTATTGGGTAAATATTCTTTCCCATTCTGTGGGCTCTTTCTCTGTTTTGGTCACTGTTTCTTTTGAAGTGAAGAAGCTTCTTAGTTTGATGTAGTCCCATTTGTTTATTGTTTGCTTCTACTTGCCTGGGCAGTGCTGTTTCGTCCTTAAAGATGCTTTTAGCTTCAATGTCATGGAGAGTTCTGCCTACATTTTCTTCTATGAACCTTATAGATTCGTGTCTGATATTGAGGTCTTTAACCCACTTTGATCTGACTTTTGTGCCTGGCATTAGACAGAGGTCAGAGTTCATTTTTTTTGCAGGTAGCTATCCGGTTTTCCCAGCACCACTTGTTAAAGAGGCTTAATCAACACCCAAAAGTTCATGGCTTTCTTATATACAAATAATGAAAGAGAAGAAAGAGACATTTTAAAAAATCCCGTTCACAATAGTACCTCAGAAAATCAAGTACCTTGGAATCAGCTTAACCAAAGAGGTGAAGGACCTATACAAGAAAAATTACAGAACACTACTTCAAGAAATAAAGGAGGACACTAGGAAATGGAGACACATCTCCTGCTCATGGATAGGGAAAATTAACATTATCAAAATGGCAATACTGCCCAAAGCACTATACAAATTTAATGCAGTCCCTATCAGGATACCCATGACATTTTTTAAAGAAATATACAAAACACTCCTGAAATTTATATGGAAAAATAAATCCCCACGAATAGCTAAAGCAATCCTTGGAAAAAAGAAGATGGGTGGCATCACCTTCCCCAACTTCAAACTCTACTACAAAGCAGTAGTTATTACAACAGCATGGTATTGAGATAGAAACAGACCTGCAAACCAATGGAACAGAGTTGAATATCCTGTCACAGACCCCCAAATATATGGCCACTTAATCTTTGACAAAGGACCAAGAAATGCAAAGTGGAACAAGGAAAGCCTCTTCAACAAGTGGAGCTGGGGAAACTGGTAATAGATGTTATGCTTACATTTGTGAACCATGGCACTGATTAATGTTTAAGAATTTGCTCTGTGGAAAACAAGCAAAAACTCTGATTTGTAGCACTTAGTGCTTCTCTTTGTGTTAACACCCCACAATTTTCCATGTCAGAGTACCACTATGATGCTGCTGAATGCAGATTTGGGAAGTCCATGTAACCTGTGTTGAGAATCAGCTTCAGCACAAGATTAGAGAGGTGGGAGAGAGGATTTGAATTATTTTCCTGGCTCTCATGACAAATAAAATGCTCCTGTTTCCAAGCAATTTATTGAAAGAAGAAAGGAAGGACAATATTATAGAAGTTGTGGGTAGAATTAGAAAAAAAATCTTGAGACATAGCAAAACAGTCTGTTATCTTCTGCTTCATGAAGAAAACAGCATCTTCAGCATTGGAACAGTCTCCTCCCATGTCTTAGATTACTAACCCTGTCTTCAGTATCTCTTTGAATTTTAATCAACTTCCAATTTTGAGGGCTAGAGAGATAGTACAATTGATAAGGCACTTACCTGGCTCACAAATAACTGAGGTTTGATCCCTGGCACCACCTATCCTCTCTAATACCTGCCAGGAGTGATCAATCCCTCACAAAGCCTTCACTCCCTCCCAAAAAAAAACTTCCAGTATTTTTATCTGGTCAATTTGAACATTATTTTATTCTAGGTGAATTAAGTGTTATGTAAAATTTTACTTGTATCACTTGTATCATGACAAGTGATACAAGTAAAATTTTTACCTGAATATATTTCTATCTACATTGTGTGTATATATATATATGTATATATATGTGTACATGCATTCCTATATTCTGTAAAGGTTTTACCTCATTTTTTTCTTTTATTTATATTTGCATTCCTCAATGATTTCTTTATACTTCTAAAAGTATTTTTCCCATCTGTCAACTTAATAATCCAGTTTATTTTTCCCCTACTGTTTTTCCTTGTATTGCAGATTGTGATATTTTTAAGTTTTATATAGAACATCAAGGTTTTCACCAATTACCAACACACTGATTGTTGGACCACTTACCAAGTATACTTAGAGCTTGCACATGAACTAATATCACTGTCACTGTCATCCCATTGCTTATCGATTTGCTCGAGTGGACACCGGTAACTTCTCCATTGTGAGACTTGTTGTTACTGTTTTTGGCATATTGAATATGCCACAGGTAGTTTGCCAGGCTCTGCCATGAGGGCAAGATACTCTAGGTAGCTTGCCGGGCTCTCCGAGAGGGGTGAAGGAATTGAACCCGGGTTGGCCTCGTGCAAAGCAAACGCCCTACCACTGTGCTATCGCTGCAGCCCATGAACTAATATAAGTAACAAAAAATTAAAACAAAAGAATAACTTCCATTAAATTAAATCGCCAATAATTTTAGAGACATTACATTTTGCTGAAATGAACTAAAATAGCTAATATTATTTTACAAATGATATTTTCATTTGTTTAAAGGGGGGGCACACCTGGCAGTGCTCAGGGATTACTCCTGATTCTGCACCCAGGGTTCACTTTTGGCAGGCATGGGGGACCATCTGGGGTACCAGTAATCAAATCCAGGTCGGCCACATGCAGGGCAAATACCCTATGTGCTGTATATCCAGCCCCTACTCTAATATTTTCAAACCTTTCTATAATTTTATTCAAAGTGTAATAAAAATATACTTATTTTTAAACCAACTCAAAGTTTTTTCTTCCTTGTATGTAATCTACCATGCTTTTGAGATCATAATGTATGCATATTTTATAGATCTGTTATATTTTTTCTGTTATTTAATTAGATCATAAACTCTCTACTGCCAAGTAGCATGTACTTACTATTTTTAAAACAAAGCAAATTGCTATATGCCCGTTAGGTGTGTGCTAACAGCCATTGGTTGGTGTCAATTTCTTGGGAAACACATGCAAATACTAAACTTCTATTAAAATATTTACTTCATAGTAATGCTATGGCTTGCCCAAAAGAATAACTTTTAGTAACATCTTTCAAACCTTCCAGGTCACATTGCCTGTTTAGTGAATTCAGTGTGTATAATGTTAACTTACTGTGCCACAAAGGTAGTGGGCCTTAACTGTTATTTGACAAAAGCATAACATATTTGATTGCCCTTTATGAGTCTCACATTGCTTATAATTCATTAAGGCTACCACATTTTCTGGGCAGGCTATCAAATAGGATGTTGTAATGATTTGCTTGACTAGTAGAGTAGACAGAAAAATATCAGTTTCATCTGTAGCTATTCTATTTTTTAATTTCAAGTTCATAACCACTTATTGCTCTGTACTTCTTTTTAAAAAATAAAAATTGTTTCACATTTTTATTTTAATTTTTTTCTGTGTTATTTTTATTGAGGTACTAAGATTTATTGCTCCAGTTGGAGTGATAGCACAACAGGTAGGGCATTTGCCTTGCATGAAGCCAACCCGGATTCAATTCCTCCAGCCCTCTCGGAGAGCCCGACAAGCTGCCGAGAGTATCTCGCCTGCACAGCAGAACCTGGCAAGCTACCCGTGGCATATTCGATATGCCAAAAACAGTAACAAGAAGGCTCACAATGGAGACTTTAGTGGTCGAGCAAATCGATGAGCAACAGGATGACAGTGACAGTGACAGTGACCAAGATTTATAGCATTGTTAATTATATTTTTCATGCATATATCATTTTAACACTACACCCATCACCAGAGGCTGGGTTCTCTCTACCAGTGTCCCAAGGGTCCAGAGTTAAACACAAAATCATTTTAGGTAATAACAGTGACATGAATTTCAGATAACAACAGAGAAGTCTTAGATTTAATTTATAAAATGTCAAGGAAGGGGCTGTAGTACAATGTAAAAATCTTTTCACTCGTTTTAAGGGAATCAGAGGTTTCCCTTGTCATTGGCATTTTGGAGATGCTTAACTGTCTCAATTCTCTATGCTGTTTTCCTTTTGTTGTTCATAAGAAATTAAGATGCTTTCTGTCTCATTATAGTCTACTTATCAAAAATTTTTTGATAATCTATTCTACTTAGAAGATAGTTGTGAACTCAAAACTTGTAAACTAAATCTTTAAAACTTTATTTTCTTTGTATCACTAAAAATGAATTCTGTCATTTGTAGCAGTTTTATTATTTTAAATAATTCATTCTTGTTTTTATTTTATTTATTTATTTATTTTATTTTTTTGCTTTTTGGTCACACCCAGTGATGATCAGAGATTACTCCTGGCTCTGCACTCAGGAATTACTCCTGACAGTACTTGGGGCACCATATGGGATGCTGGGAATTGAACCCGGGTTGGCCGTGAGCAAGGCAAATGCCCTACCTGCTGTACTATTGCTCCAGCTTTCATTCCCATTTTTAAACAGTTTATTAAGCAACTACTGTGTACTTAATGTCATCAGTGGAAAATGCAAAAATCTGCTACAAGGACTATCAAATGCATAATAGTATTGTGTATCCGACGTTGATAATTTCCCTGTGAAAGGAGAAAGCAAAGTGGCATATGGAGACATAAGATGGGGTGAGATTAGTGTCAGGGTGACCATGCACTCACTGACCATGCACTCACTGACCACAGAGAATGTGCCAGACAGAACCTAACAGAAGAATATAACCAGCAGGGAAAACAGCTACTACAAATGCTTAAAGCTATAGTAGGACTGGCATATTTGAAAACTCATCAAGAGGTTAGTGCAGCTAGAGTAGAATGAAGGGTGATGGGTGGGGTATGGGTAGGGGGGATTAGTAAAATGTTTGCCAAGAGAAATATTGTAAGCCTGGATTAAATGTGGCTTTTCTCCACATGAAATAGGGAGGGATATCCAGACCAGAGGAATGACATGAAATTACTTACATTTTAAAAGGATCACTTAGGCTTCTGGGTGAGAACAGATGTAAAGGGTCAAAGGTGGGTGGAGGGAGAGCTGTTAATGGGGTGTTGTAGTTAATCAGCTGAGAACTGGTGGTCATGACTTGGACCAGAGTGTGGAGGCCAGAGAAGAAATAAGTGATGGTAGAGTCTGGCTGTATTTTGAAGTCAAGCCAACGAGATTTCCAGATAGTTTAGAAGAGAGTTATGGGAGAAATAGAGCCCCAGCATGAGTCTAAGGTAGAGAAGGTTAGTTTTAGTTTTATTTTGTTTCTCATTTTAAGGAGTTGAAGAGAGGCAAATCAGAAGTCCAGTTTTAGACATGACTTTTTGTTGTTGTTGTTTTTTGGTTCCTTTTTTTCTTTTTTTTTCTTTTTCTTCTTCTTCTTTTATTTAATTGAATCACCATGAGATACAGTTACAAAGCTCTGATGTTTGAGTTTCAGTCATACAATGATAGAACACCCATCAGTGCACATTTTCCACCACCAATGTTCCTGGTATACCTCAACCCTCCCCATGCCTTTATGGCAGACAGTTTTCCCCATGCTGTCTCTCTACTTTGGGGCATTATGGTTTGCAATATAGATACTGAGAGTCTATCATGTTTGGTCTTTTATCTACTTTCAGCACACATCTCCCATCCCAAATGATTTCTCCAACCATCATTGATTTAGTGATGTTTTCTCTATTCCTGCTTAGGCATGAGACTTTTAAGATGGTTTAAGTACACAGTGGTATTGTTAAATAGCCAATAAAATATTTAATCTAGACTTTGAGAGAGCAGTCTGTGGGCTGGAGAGATAGTGCAGGGGAAGGACATTTACTTCCATGCAGCTGACCTGGGGTTAAATACCTGGCACTGTATATCATCTCCAAATCCCTAAGTATAAAACAGTAGTTTTATACTTAGCACCAATGAGTCTTACCCAAAAAAAAAAATTTAAGAGGAAGAAGAAAAGTTTGAATTGGAATTGTAAATTGGCAAGTTGTTAATATATATTAAAATATAAATGGTAATTAAAATCAGAATTAGAGAAAAATGACCAACAGAGTAGAGAATCATGAGTAAATTTCATGCAGTTGGTGTTACTATTCAATGGTCCTATAAAGTTGAATGCATCTTCTTAAAAAGTACATTGGGCCTGGAGTGATAGCACAGAAGGTAGGGCATTTGCCTTGCACGAGGCTGACCCAGGTTCGATTCCCAGCATCCCATATGGTCCCCTGAGCACCGCCAGGAGTAATTCCTGAGTGCAAAGCCAGGAGTAACCCCTGTACATTGCCGGGTATGACCCAAAAAGCAAAAAAAAAAATAATTAATTAATTAAAACTACATTAATTATATTTGACTAAACATTTGTCTAATTTTGGCAAAACCATAGTATCTGTAAATGACTACTAGAATGGCTGCTGAGGGGTCAGTGGGGGTAAGCTTGTAGAGAGACAAACAGTTAAATGTTTTTATGTATTACTGATGATAGTATGGTATTAATAAAAGCTATTTGTGATATTATATATAATAGAATAGCAAGGTAATATATCTGGTAATGTTAAATGGATTGTAATTAGTATATATAATAGGTTTGTTGAGAAAGTGATAATGAACTGAATGATAAAAACCAGAGTATGTGTGTATTTAGAATATTCTGCTCTCAATATATATATATGTGCATATACATATATGCACATGTATATATATAAAATATATATGCACATGTATATATATATAAAAGCACACAAGTCTCAACCTTTAATATGTTAGTGATCATTTATAGAAGGACTTAATGGCCCCTGTTGAAATAGAATAGTATTCACACTCTTTAGGAATACTTTTTTTGGTAGCATTTTCAGTGGCTTTTCATAACAAACAATGCAAAATATATTCTCTCATTTCTGCTTTGGGACAGGGATTGGGGTTTGGGATGAAAATATGGTGGTGGAAAGGTGTAATGGTGGTGGGATTTGTGTTTGAATATTAAACATAATCAAATATTGTAAGCTACCTTATAAAATAAAAAAATTAAAAAAGAATAATCTGCTCTCTAGTAGCATACTTTAGAAATGGTCATTTCTAAAAATATATAAACAAACTCTGTATTTCATTTATGTTTGGATTTTTTGTTTGGGTAGCCACACCTGGCTGTGCTTTGGACTTCCTCCTGACTCTACACTCCTGGCAGGCTCTGGAACCATATGGGATGCCAACGATCCAACCCAGGTTCCCCATGTGCAAAGCAAGCACCCTCCCTACTGTACTTTCTCCCAGGCACCCATGGTTGACAATTTTGTATAAAAGTTAATAGTTACTATAAAATAGTCCTATACAGATTATAAGTGGCAAGCTTTTATATTATAATAACAAAACTAATATATCGGGCCTGATAAAGTTTTATGCAGATTACTATTCTCTGCTTGGTGCCTTTCCTTTCCATAGAATCCCATAGCTAGTGTGTCACTCCTGTGCCTATGTTTAAACTTTTTCACTCTGAGGGCACCCTTGATGTTGTATTAGGCAGTAACTCCTTCACCCAACACAAAATCCTGTTCAAACTCAGTACTCAAGAACCATTATCAGTCCATTAGGTGTTGATTTATTGATTTCCCTTCTCACAATTACATCACAACTGAACATCTGGATATGTGATTAACATTATTGCAGTTTTATATTCAAATAATTCTTGTGTTTTACTTTATATAATTTTGAAAAATATTTCTCTGTTCTTATTTGTATAGTGCTAAAACTAATAAATGCAGAAGAAATAACTACCTATTCAATTACCTGAGAATAAGTTCACATAATGGTATGGACAGTAATTTATTTATTCAACAAAATGTTATTGTGCTTACCGAATGCCATTCATTATGCAAATGATTTGATGCAAAGATGACAGAGGTATGTGGAATCTCTGTCCTCAGGGGTCTTCTGGATAAGAAAATAGGCTGTTGTGGTACCATGTTTTAGCACATAAAAGTTCCCTTTTTCTCATCCTTTAGAAATAGTATTAAATGCAAGAGGCAGGAAGCTGAACAGTGTAACAGTAGTTTAAGGACTTTTTTTTAATTGAATCACTGTGAGATAGTTACAAGCTTTCATGTTTGGATTACAATCATGCAATGATCAAACACCCATCCATCCACCAGTGCACGTTCCCCACCACTGATATCCCCGGTAAAACCCCTCCCCCTTTCTTACCCTCCCCCTGCCTCCATGGCAGACAATATTCCCCATACTTTTTCTCTACTTTTCGGCATTATAGCTTGCAACACAGACACTGAGAGCTCATCATGTTTGGTCCATTATCTATTTTCGGCACACATCTCCCATCCCGACTGATTCCTCCAGCCATCATTTTCTTAGTGATCCCTTCTCTATTCAATCTGCCTTCTACCCTTCCCTCATGAAGCAGGCTTTCAGCTATGGGGCAATCCTCCTGGCCCTTGTATCTACTGTCCTTGGGTGTCAGCCTCATATGATATTATTCTATACTCCACAAATGAGTGCAGTCCCTCTATGTCTGTCCCTCTCTTTCTGACTCATTTCACTTAGCATGATACCCTCAGTTTGTCTATCCATTTATAATCAAATTTCATGACTTCATCTCTCCTAACAGCTGCATAGTATTCCATTGTGTAGATGTACCAAAGTTTCTTTAACCAGTCATCTGTTTTAGGGCACTCGGGTTGTTTTCAGATGTTGGCTATTGTGAACAGTGCTGCAATTTCAATAAGACTATCTAGAGATTCACTCCACGGAACTCCCCCCATATAATGCCAGAAATTTCTGCTACAGAAATTTGGCTTTGTTTTGTGGTTTCCATTCCCAAAAGTCATACTGTTATTCAAGAAGATCAGCAAGTCTTGTAATCACAATCCATCACACAAAAGAATGAGGAAAGAAGCTGGTGTATGCAATTAGAAGGCTTCTCGAAAGTTGCTTCTACTTTTGCGTATATCCCACTGATGAGAACTTAGTCACATGTCAATGCCTAGCAAAAGGGGAATCTGGGAAATGCAATAATTATTTTCAGCAGCCAGGAAGAGGGGATGAATCATAGAGAACAATTAGGTTTTAATCCAGAATTCTCAGGAAAGAGTTGTCCCAATTGTTATAAAGGTAAATTTTTCTCAGAAAAAAAATGTATACTATATATGCTTTCTCATGTAATGGCAACATTCCAGAAGAAAAAGATTTTCTCAAGGAATTGGACACTGAGAGAATTCTGATTTTCACCAATCATAATTAATCATTACATAGTACTTCCACCGTTCTTCCTGCACTAACATACACCTCAGAGACCTGGGCCTACAAAAACAGGATAGGAACGCTATTTGGGTCTCTGAAAGAGGAATCTAAAGAGCCAGGCTCGAAATATCACTTTTCACTCAAGTGAGAGAAGGAATCTGGAGTTCTAAGAATCAGGGACGCTGTCTCATTTGCCAAGGCATCAAAAACCAGATGGGCTGGACACATGATTTGGAGATGACCTGGAGACGACCACTGGACTAGAGTTGTTACTGACTGGATTCCACGGGATATCAAAAGAACCCATGGCCACCCACCTACGAGATGGTCAGACTTCTTCGTCAAGACCCTGAACGAATGGTTTGAGGCTCTTCGTGTTCCTGGAGCGAGCAGACGCCATTGGGCTATACTAGCACACAACAGGGACAAATGCAGATGTTACTGGTGCTCGCTCAAGCAAATCGATGGGCAACGGGATGACGTGTGATATAAGTGATAATGCTTGTACTTCTCTTAGCAAAAGCATAATGTTTATACATTGTTTTAGCAAAAGAGGTGTGGCTTGGCTCTATCAGAGAAGGAGTTAGTTCCGTGAAGTTTTGTGGTTAAATATGTGAAACCTTCTCAGAACAGATGGGAGCTGAAGGGAAATTTTCAACAAGGCATGTTTGTGTTATTCTTTTCCCAGCAGTATTAACTCAGCCATGTATGCGGGTTGGTTCAAAGAAGATAGCATTCTTGGTGGGGATACAGGAAAAAAATAAACCCTCACCCACTTTGGTAGGAATGTCATCTGTTCAGTCTAGATAGGAATCCATATGGAAGTTTCTCAAAAAATTAAGAATTGAGCTTCCATCACGATCACAATCACGAAATCCAGTTGATCGTCGATTTCTCAAGTGGGCTCAGTAACTTCTCCATTCGTCCTATCCCTGAGATTTTAGAAGCCTCTCTCCACTCGGCCCTCCCAACAATGCCACACTGGAGGCTCTTTCAGTGTCAGGGGAATGAGATTCGGCTTGTTACTGGGTTTAGCATATGAATACACCATGGGAAGCTTGGAGGCTGTCCCATGGGGCAGGAAACTCTCAGAAGCTTGCTAATTTCTCCCAGAGGGAGAAGTAGGTTACAAGATATCGTGTGGCTGCTTTGTGGCTGCGCGCTTCTGGGAGCTTGCTTTTAAGTCTCTAAATGTTGGCCGTTGATGGGATTACACACACCTGGGTTCCTCTGCCAGTACCTTCATGCATGAGGCCTGTCTGAACGTGTGGAGAGGGGCTCGAGCATGGCTGTGGCCAGGTTTTGATGGTCTTTGGCCGCCGGGAGCTCTGCTCGGGACAGGAGCCCATCCCTTCCAAGGGGTCCCAAGGAAGACAGCCAGGCATGTGGGCAAGAAACTCTGCATCGCTCTCTTCTGGGAGCTTGCTTTTAAGTCTCTAGATGTTGGCCGTTGATGGGATTACACACACCTGAGCTTCCATATTATACTTTAGCCCCGCTTCTTGGCATTTACCGAAGGAACACAAAATGGTATTTCAAAAGTATTTGCATATATATTTACATTCATTGCAGCACTATTTGCAATAGACAAGATCTGAAAAGAACCCGAGTGCCAATAATAGACAAATGAATAGAGGCTGACTAGAAGTAGCATCTGGACATTGTTAGACGGTGTTGGGCACTTTGGTAGTGGTGAGTTATGGCAACTGGACATTAAAACCATAAATGTCAATATTATTGTGACTATGTTTCCTAAACTATAATAATAATACCTTAAAAAGAACTGTGGTATACATGCACAATGGAATACTATTCAGATATAAGAAAAAAAATGAAATCCTGTGATTTGCTACAATGTGAATAGGACTAAAAGGTATCATGCAGAGTGAAATCAGTCAAGAGAGAGGGACAAATGCAGAATGATCTCTCTCAAATGGGTAGTATTAAAGAAGCATGGTAAGGGAATTTAGAATGGCCAGTGGTAACAGCCCCGAAGACTGATTGCAGATGTACATTAATCAAGGTGGGAGGGTGTGGAGAAAATGGGAAAGAACCTGGGAACATTGGTGGAGAGATGCTGGTACTCCGGTGCTGGATTTAAGATGGGAACATTGTATGCCTTAAACACTACTATTAGTACTATTGTCGCACTGTAGCACTGTCCTCCCGTTGTTCATCGATTTGCTAGAGAAGACACCAGTAATGTCTCCATTCTGAGACTTGTTACTGTTTTTGGCATATCGAATATGCCACAGGTAGCTTGCCAGGCTCTGCCCTGCGGGAGGGATACTCTCCGTAGCTTGCCGGGTTCTCCAAGAGGGATGAAGGAATCGAACCCGGGTCGGCTGTGTGCAAGGCAACCACTTTACCCACTGTGCTATCACTTTCATCCAATAGTATTGTAAGTAAATTAAAATAAAAATTGAACAATAAATTCAGCATTCGGTGTGTATCTCAAGATACAGTTCAGTCAGCTACCCTCTGATGTTCTTTGGACCCAGGCAGTCAGCTCAGTGCAAGGGCCTGAAGACACAGTGCTGCTTGGACCCTGCGTCCAATCCAGCAGGACTAGGGTGTAACAGACCACTAGATTTATACCCTGCAATGTTTGGGGGACTGTTTGCTGTATGCAAGGCAAGCACCTTAACCTCATACTCTCTCTTCAGCCTGTGACAGAACATTTGTAAGAAAATATTTGTTTACATATTTTACTACATTTTTCACTAGTCTACCATACTTAATTATCATTTCCCAAATCTCAGTTTTTTTTCATCTGCTTGCTTTCTTGCTTTTTGCTGTAAATTCATTTTACAGTCTTTGTGAACTCCTATAGGAATATTTTGTGCAAAATTGACTATGGCCTGCATTTTTTATATTGGTTTATAATATTATGGAATGTCACAGATTCTTCATTCACTATTTTTATATAAGATGCACCACACCTACCACTAAAGTCAGCTTGTACTCACTCATGTTACATACACACAAACACACACACACACACCAACAACCATGCTTTCTGTCTTGTGACCACCATAGTTTTCATCAAGTCTAATGGTTTTGTTGGTTCTTGCCAGTGATCTTGCTTTAGCTGTTCGTTTTTTACATATAAACTAAATTATCCAATAATTGTTTTTTACTTCCTTATTTCACTTAGCATAATCAAAGTCCCAAGTTTTATTTGAATTATGAGAAATTATTTGGGTCAAGGAAAATAAGAATCAGTGTTTACATAAGTGTTTATTGGACTTCTCTTTATCATCTTTCAGGTCTTGTAGAAATTTGCCTGATGCACCCCCTTGACGTGGTGAAAACCAGGTAAGGTTCTGCATGAACAAGTTTTATTGACTTTGGCTGATAACCAAATTAAGATCTGTCAGAACACTAAATGCTAGAACTTGTCCTAGACTGTAGCTTCTCCCAATAGTGGTATTTATATTTATTTCTTAAAGAAAAACTACTATTTGAAAGACAAAAATCTGAATAGTGAAAAGAGGTCATTTGAAGGTATGTAATATTTTATTGTCTTCTCATGACAACCATAAGATATGATTTGTAGCAAAAAAGGTAAATGAGATATATTTATCAAAATTATATAAAAACTAAGCTTTATCCAGTGAGTTATGACAGCCGACTTTCATTTGAATTGCACATAACAGATTGCTATTTAATATTCGTTATTTTGATGAGAATCCCCAAATTTTTTTAGTAAACTTTTTAAGTGGTGATCAAAGAATTTGTTCCTGGGGCTGGAGAGATTGGAGAGATACCATAGCAGATAAGGTGCTGCCTTGCATGCAGCTGACTTAGGTTTGATCCCCAGCACATATGGTCCCTGTGCAATGCCAGGAGTGATCCCTGAGCAATGAGCCAAGATAAGCCCTGATAACAGTTGGGTATGCCAAAGAATTCCTCTAGACTTTTGATGGTGTGAATGTCTTATGTTAAGAAAAACAAATTTGACCTAATAGGAAGATACAAATCGAAGTACTAAATCGACTTACCAAGAGACAAAAATCTTTGTATTTATGATATGAACGGGGGTATTTTTAAAGAGTAAACCTTCAGCTAAATTACTGAACTCTATTTTTCCAATTATAAGCTTTTAGAATGTAGTGAAATTTTTTATTTATTTGCATTGTCTAAGCCCAAAAATACCATATCTAGGTTGGCTCTTAAAAGCAATCTGTGCCAAGCAACAACAGAGATCAAATAAAACTTTACTGCCTTTGTAGGAAACATTTGGTAAGTCAGACTGGTCATTTAGTGGACATGTTTCTTAATGTACCCAAAGAGACAGAAGAATGTCAGACTAGTTGCTGACAAATAAGATGAAATTACTGAGATGTGCTAATGAGATTGCATTTTTATGAGAGAATTTTGGCCTCTGGCTTAACACAAGCTGCTATAACAGAATACCAGACTGTGGCTTAAATATTATTTCTATATTTCTCCATTCTGGAGATGTAAAAGTTTAAGATCAAGGTGTCAATCATAAAATTGCTAAGTTGGAGAAAGTTTATTTCTTGACTTGCAGACAGTAGACTGCTCGCTTTATGCTCACAGAGCCGGGAGCAGAAA
Source organism: Sorex araneus (assembly GCF_027595985.1). Lineage (NCBI taxonomy): Eukaryota > Metazoa > Chordata > Mammalia > Eulipotyphla > Soricidae > Sorex > Sorex araneus. The sequence continues at coordinate 60,959,492 of NC_073304.1, forward strand.
CACTGAAATCCTGCTATGGCAGTTCTCAGAAGCTTATCTAAACCTGCTTACCTTCCAAAAACCCTCTTCCAAATACTGAGAGATAGTATTCCAATATATGGATTCCAATATATGGCCAACAATTTATAGAATTCCAATATTAGGTTAACCTAGACATTTGACCCCTAAACATGCTCAAGCCACCAAATCCAAACATGAAAAGGAAAGGTCCACAAGTTATATTCAAATGTAAGGTCTACATACTCACCACACCATCTTTTTACAAGGTTGTGAAACAGATAGCAAAACTTACATCTTCTTTATCTCCTTATTATATTCCATTTGCATTATTTAAAAAGCCAGAATATTATTACAAGTTTCATATTATTGCAAGGAATAAATAATCTTTTTCATTTAAGGGTAATTTTCCAAATCGTTGAAGAGCTAAAATGAGCATAAGGGAGAACTAAAAATGATTTAAACAGATATGATGTTAAAATTATGGTTTCATAGTCATTTTTTAATCTTTCACTCATTCATTTAACAAAAAATATATTGGAGTTTCTAATTTTTATGACTTCCTGGCTTACTCAACCCACAAAGAACTCACAATCTGAAGAGTTAATAGAAATCTTATCAAAATGAATTTTTTAATTGTATCATTTTATTGCTGAACTGGAATACAGTAATATTCTGAAATGGAAAAGCCAAATTAATGGGGATATATGTGTTGTTTTGTAAGTACTTTTCTAGAAATGGTTTTCATTGGTTGGAATTAGTCATTTGTCTTTGCCTAAAGGGAAGGAAATGACAATCTTTTCAGGTCCTGAAGGAGAAAGGAACTGGGTACTGGATAATATTTGACCTGCTTAATAATGAAAAAAAGCAATGAATAAAGACCCATGATCATGAAGTAAACTTCCAAGTGTATTTGACTGTGTAGGAGAAGTACACAATGCAAGATTATCCTAAGAACTAATACATAGTTGAAAGCCGGTGAACTACATCATTGTATCACTGTATCACTGTCATACTGTTGTTCACGGATTTACTAGAGAGGGCACCAGTAACATCTCTATTCCTCCCAGCCCTGATATTTTAGCATTTTAGCAGCCTCTCTTTATTTGTCTTTCCCAGCAATTGGAGGCTCTTTCAGGGTCAGGGGAATGAGACCTATCATTACTGTTTTTGGCATATCGAATATGCCACAAGTAGCTTGCCAGGCTCTGCCTGTGCGGGCGGGATGCTCCCAGTAGCTCAAGAGTTATATGTGCATATAGATATTCATTATATATATATATATATATTCATCATCATCCCGTTGATCGTCGAATTTCTCGAGCAGTCTCAGTAATGTCTCCATTCGTCCTAGCCCTGAGATTTTAGAAGCCTCACATTACTCATCCTTCCCAACGATGCTGCATTAGAGACTCTTTCAGGGTCAGGAGAATGAGACCCAGTTTGTGACTGGTTTTGGCATATTAATACAACATGGGGACCTTGGGAGGCTCTCCCATATGAGCAGGAAACTCCCGGTAGTTTGTCAGGTTCTCCCAGAGGAGAAGTAGGCTATAAGATACCGGCGAGGCTACAAAGCAGCTGCATGCTTCCAGGAATTTGCTTTTAAGTATCTGGATGCTTGCTATGGATGGGATTACACAGCGCTGGGGGCAGTCCCTGGGTGTGACCGCCTAGCTACTGGGAAATGGGAAATCTGGGCGGAGCAGGCTCAGTCCCTATCCAAGCAGCCTTGGTGGTCTCAACCTTGGGTCCCACACACCTGGGTTCCTCTGCCAGCACCTTCATGTGTGAGGCTTGTCCAAACATGTGGAGAGGGGCCTTGAGCATGGCTGTGGCTAGGTTCCGGGTCTTCAGCTGCTGGGAGCTCTGCTCGGGGCAGGGAGGGAAGCTGGAGTTCATCCCCTCTGAGGGGCCCCAGGGAAGACATTCAGGCGTGCAAGCAAGAGAATCTCTGCATCACTCTCTTCCGGGAGCTTTATAATACAAACAACACATATATCATATTATATTATATTATATTTATTATATTATGTCTATTATATTATGTTTATTATATGTACATATATATTACTCTATGATTTGTTGCCTACTATCTGAACTCCATCACATATGGTGTGGTTATAATGTGTCCAGAAAGCAGCTTAGAGTGTGGCAGTGGTTGGGTCCCTTGGGGCAGGGAGGGTTCTCACCTACCCCCCTCTGGGGCACCCCAAGTGAAAACAGCCTGGCGCAGAGTCCGGTGGCATGGCTATGAGGGCCTCATTTTATTCTCCTGGGAGGTTGTCTGGGAGGAGCAGCCATTGAGATCTGGAGGGTTGCCGATAAGGAGGTTATCTGGTGCCGCAGGGTGTGTCAGGGTGTGGCTTATGTGTATGATCCCTGGGTCACCGGAGATTGGAGGATAGCAGACAGAGGATCTCTGTTTCACGTCCCATTGAGTCCAGAGTCCAAGGTCACAAAATTCCTCATTATCTGGGTTCTGTGGGACTTCATTCATGAGTGAGGCTCGGCCGGACTTTCCGGAAAGTGGCCTGGAGTGTGGCAGCGGTTAAGTAGTGGAGGTCTGCTGCTGGGACTGGGTCCCTTGGGAAGGGGAGGGTTCTCACCTGCCCCCTCTGGGGCGCCTCGAGTGAAAACAGCCTGGCACAGGTAAACAGGATAAATTAAATCATAAAATCTCTTCACTATCATATTATATATAAGATGGGGTATTTATAAATAAGAGAAACCTTAAACTTTAAGAGATACAAAACTATGTAGCATTCATGATTTTAACAGGTCACTTTTTTTTAATGTCACTCAAATGTCCTGAATTCCAGGTTCTTGCAGGTGTCAAAGTGGAGCATAAACATGTTGGTGATGACATGGTGTTATTTAACTACTAAACCATAGAGTCAACAAAACTGAAAGCAGGAGATCAAAACTATAATAACCTAGAGCTGGGGCTACAAAACATTAGGTAGAGTGTTCTTGCATGTGGCTGACTCCCTTCCCCTGAGCACCACCGGGCATGGCCCTCAAACCAAAAAACTAAACTCCCACTCCAAAAAAGAAAAAAAAAAAAACTACGATAACCAAACGTAAAATCTGTCAAGGAGAAAGACTGGAGGTTGGTAGGATAAATGCGACACTGGTGAAGGAGGAAAGTTGAAATTGGTGATCGGATCACAAGTGTGGGAAAATTGCATACCTGAAACTTAACTATGAATTACTATGTAAATCATAGTGTCTATCTAATTAAACATAAATTATTTCAAATGGGGCATGAGACCCACAGAGGAGACTATGTCAGGTTTTTTTTTTCTGCTGAATGTTTATGTATAAAAATATCATTAAAAAAATTTAAGTCCATAAGGACTGTGGGGTAGAGAAAGGACTCCAACTTGAATAGATGAATTGTATAATGCATAAATCCTTGTTTTGAAAAAGTATTTAGAAGTCATAACTGATAAATTTCTGGAAAGACTAGGTGCTGTGGCATTTGGTTTTATTATAGGAAATACTTAGCTCTGCTCCTTGTAAGTGCAATTTCAAAGGTCATCTAACAGGAGCATAGGCTAACCACACAAAAAATGCTTTATAATGTTTCCTGACCTTATTTTAACAGAGATTGAATAATATTCTTTACAAATGATTGTGGACTGGAACGATAACACAACGGGTTGGGTGTTTGCCTCGCACAAGGTCTACCCGGGTTCGGTTCTTCCATCCCTCTCAGAGAGCCCGGCAAGCTACCCACATGGCAGAGCCTGGCAAGCTACCCGTGGTGTATTCAATATGCCAAAAACATTAACAACAAGTCTCACAGTGGAGACATTACTGGTGCCCGCTCGAGCAAATCGAAGAACGGGATGACAGTGCTATAGTGCTATATATGATTGTTAGGTAGAATCAAAATATTTCTTTAAGTTTCTTTCAAAAGTGGGTCAGGAAAGATAGAACAGTAGGTAGGGGTTTGCATACTTATACAGTGTTTGACCTGATTCAATCCCAGGCATCTCATATGGTCCCCAGAGCCTCACTAGGAGTAATTCCTGAGTGCAAAGTCAGGATTAACCCTGAACATCACGTGGTATGCCCTCCCACGCCCCAAGAAAAATTCTTCCCCAAATTATTGCATATACACTCTTTCATAGATCTCCTAGTATCAAAGAACTTTGCAAACAATTTGGGGTAAACCTCTGGCTAATACAAATAACAAAGGATCGAATTTACTGAGTAACCAATAAGACCAATACGGGAATATAGCTATGTATTCTCTAAGTATTTATATAATCATGAATATCTCCTGTAATATCTCTGATATTCTATCTCTTGTATTCTTTATCTCTTCTTAGAGTTCCTTTTCCTTTATAGTTTTTACTTTAGGATAGCTACTCTATACACCAAGTAGCCATTAGGTATGTCAAGCTTCTGTGGTCCTTGGTGTTTGTATAATTTCTGAGACGGGACAATGTAGTAGATAAGAACTCCAGTGTATAGACTTAGACTGCCTGGGTGCAAATCATGCTTCTTCACTGATTATCTTGGATAAATTAAACTTCACTTGCTTTACTTTTCTCATTTTTAAATGAAAACAGTAACTGTATTTACATTATTGTGGGAAATAATACATATATATCTATAGCATTTAATTCTCCATAAGCAAAGGAAATAGGGCACACAGACAAAGGGAGTTTAAAGGGAAGTCAAGGAAACAAAAAGGAGAAGACTGGTGGAAGAAAAAAAAGATTTAATACAGATTTAATACAAAATTTCAAGTCACCAGACTGGAATACTTGTGCCATCAGAGTATGCCATGTACAGCCTTCCTCACAAAGGTCTGAATGATATTTGCAAGTTACATCCTTTGAAGACAGAAGGCATCAGTTTAATGTGCATATTTCTGTTTAAATCATGCCACACATCATTTAAGACTGAGCACTGACATTATTAGGCAATCCCCATGGCTAGCACAGTGCCTAGCCTCTGCAAAGTCCTCTATCATTTATGGTGTTGAATAAATGAGCATTTGGAAACAATCAGAAATAACAGCCCTCAAGTTCTGTGGGTAAACAGGAATGTATAGGAAAAGAAGAAATAAGCAGGTAGGTGGTTTTCCATGAACATATGTAATATTTTTATAAAAAGAAGTGGAGAGTAAGAATATGTAGAAGTCAAAGGGAGAAATCACTTGATAGCTGGTGAGTATTTCAAGTTTGTGTTGGAATTTCAGAGATCAGATTGAGGAGAGTGAGGAGAGAGGGTTTGAAGGAAGCAGACGTGAATGCAAGGTTGATGGGCCAAAAGGAGATGAGACCGAAGGTACAGTGTGGCAAGCTCAAGAGAGAAAGAAAATGCTGGACCTCATCTCACCTGGGACAGCCCTGACCAGAAGAAATAAAATGCACAACACATGTAAATTTAAATTTTCTAAGAGCCACATTTAAAAGAGTGAAAAGATCAAATGAAATATATTAGAACAGTATCATTTAACAGTGATCCCAAAACACCATCATAGCAACATATGAGTCAAAATTATGAATGAAATACTTTGTTTTCAACACTTAAATTCTTGAAATTTGGTTCTTAAAGAAAATGCTGAAAGTACATGTAAATACTGACTTGTCAGTCCCATTTTGAATGAGCAATCATTTCATGTGGCTACTAATTCCCACATTCGACTACTTGGGCATAAGAATCAAGGGAGGAATTCTTTAAGGGGAAAGAGAGGAGGCCCTTGGTTCCTTAGTAAGAAGACAACTCTTGCTTGGAAGGGGTTGACAGTTGCAAATAAGCACAATCCTTTAGGTCAGAGGGAATTTTATTACATATGTATTTGAAGGTTTGTACCTGTATGGAGAAAATGACATTGAAAAGCCCCAAAGATTTATGGGAGTCCCTGTCTAAGGGGGTTTTAGCTTACATCTCTTTAACACTTTTATTCCCAGAAAGGGAAATAGCTCATTGTGCGCCAGGAAGAGAGAATCACTCAAGTGTTCATTATGCTTCACCTCAAGTCATTTTTCATCATTTTTTGTTTTGTTTCCTTTTTGGATGGGGCATAAATCAGGTACAAATGAAATGAATTAGCAATCTCAGTAAGGACTGCTCTTTGAAAGGAGCCCTCTGTCAAAGAGCCTAAAAGCTGGGTTCCTGGTGGCTGTCTCCGGGAAAGGGGGAGAGAGGTGTTTTCACTTCTTCATACAAGACATTTCGCTGAAGGGTGTTGGTGAATGGACAAGGCCAGCACATATCTTGGTTTTCATCCTTCCCCCGTCAGGACTTAACTTATACTGAAAAGTCTTATCATACTTCTCTCAGAACATATTAATCACAGTAGATTCTAAAGAGTCACATGGGTTGAACATTTGGCATCCAGAGTTGTTATATATGTGCTTGTGGAACTTTTACCCTTGCTGTTAGAGTTGATTTACACACTCAATCGGTGGCTCCCAAACCCCTGACCTGCTGAATTTGAAACTCTAGAGGTGGGGCCAACACATATGTATGTTTAAACACCCTCTTGGGTGAATCTTAAGTAACAAATCCAGACTGGTCACTGGGTCAGCTCTGGGAAGCAATGTCTAATACCCTATAGGCAGATCTATTAAAGTCTTCTGATAAAAAAAAATCTGCATGTGTGTGTATTTGTGTGTGTGAGATAAATATCTCATTAAGCTTTGGCTTCCATTGCTTTCATTTATATAAATGGCTTTGTTAGCTGTGAACGGAAGTAGAAGGGCAGAGGTTTTCCTTGCCGAGCTCATTTTGTGGTTTTGTAAGCATGAGATGGAATACATTGTCTACCGCCAGGAAAAACACATTTTGTCCTACTGACTGAGGTTACAGAGGCAAAAATTAGCGACAGGAGATGGAAGAAGAATGAGCACTGGTTTCTTTGGAAGGAAGGTAAATGGCTCTGATGAGTGAAAATGAGTTAGAGACATAAGCCCACCACAAACTTTATTAAAAAGAGAAATCTGAGGACTTTCCCTGGTGAGCAACAGTGTCCTGGGGAGCTGAGTGTGAGAAGCTGGGCCGGGGCATATCCACACTTTCCCTTTATTGGAGGCGGGGAGGGGATGCAGCCCTGCACTTGAGAGTGATCACAGAATGTGGAGGCTGGGTCTGGACACTGAGCAGCGCTTGGAGCCAACAGAACAGCAGTGTGGAAATAAAGCACAAAGTTATATTTTAAAAGGAAAAGAGTCCTTTTTAAGATGAGGAGACAAGAGCAGGCTAAGATTAGGATGGTGTGAAGGCAGTAAAGCCTATAAGATTTAAAAAATTAACTGAGCTGCTGAGAAGGTTATTTCCATATGTTAATGATTTGTCTCTGGTAGAAAGCATGAAGGTCACATTCAGGGTTAGACCATAGTTATGCCTAATTTCTAACCACACATAGAAACTCAAGGCTAGACCGTTGTCATGGCATGTTTCTAACCATTCAGAGAATGTGTCTGAAGTGAAGCAAGCCAGGAGTAGAGCCACATTTATAAACTTGTTTTTTATTGGGACTGACGTGGTCATGTAACAAAATCAATCAAAATCGGGGGGAAAAAAGTAGCTGTAGTAGGAAATGGTTACAGCTTTCCCCCAAACAATTGCATACAATTTCAACATTTTAAAAAAATCACCTAGGGGCTGAGCAATAGCACAGCGGGTAGGGCATTTGCCTTGCACATGGCCGACCTGGGTTCGATTCCCAGCATCCCATATGGTCCCCTGAACACCAACAGGAGTAATTCCTGAGTGCAGAGCCAGGAGTAACCCCTGAGCATTGCCGGGTGTGACCCAAAAAGGAAAAAAAAAATCACCTAACCATATTAGAGTTTCCCTGGTTGTGTTCTTTCATTGTGGTAGTCTTTTGTAGTTGCTGAATCAGAACATGAAGCTGTAGGTGGTAGCATATGACAACTCTAGGTAGATTGTTATTCTTTTTCCATGTAGTCACAAGTTAGGATATTTATGGGGCTTCATATGTAGCTCAGTGATAGATCCCAGGGTTTGTTCCCTGATATAACACACAAATACACATACACATGCACACAGTGTTAATTAAGGTTGTGTCATGTTTTAATTTAAAAGCCTACTATAGCATACACATGATTATCAAACTAAAGAAAAATAATACAGCATATTTTGTGCATTGTTATAAATGCTTATTACAGTCTAGGTATGACTCTGCAGAAAAAGAAAGGCAGAATCACTGGGGAGTGATAGAACATGACCCCATAAAGATATTTTATTAATATAATGTCTAGAATTTAAGACAGAGTTCTACCTTAGATAAAGCTAGAAATATATTCAAATTGTGGCTTACCCAGAAGAGTTCACAGCTAGAAACGTGTCCCACATTTGGTGATGCTTCACACAAAGTGTAAAGTTAGTTTGGTGCTGGACTGGTGGCATAAGCTTCCTTATCCAAAGAGAGCATCTCATGCGTTTTTGCTTTTGCTATCACTCAATATTCAAGACTTACTGTGATTTCTCCAGTGGCCCAGTGATGAGGAGTTGAGTGAAAAGATACTTACTTAACCTATCACTCTTCAGCCTTGTGGAGGGGCATGGGGGTTCAGATTGGTCTCCAAGATCTGATGTAGAAATCTCCCAAGACTGAACCAAGAAGACCTGGAATACCTGAATAGACATATTAATATCAAGGAAATCAAAACTGTAATCAAAAGTCTCCCAAAAAACAAGAGCCCAGGTCCAGACGGATTCACTGGCGAATTCTTCCAAACATTTAAAGAGGACCTGTTGCCAGTTCTCCTCAAGGTTTTCCAGGAAATTGAAAAAACAGGAACCCTCCCAAACAGTTTCTATGAGGCATATATCTCCCTAATACCAAAAGTAAACAAAGACACCACAAAAAAAGAAAACTATAGACCAATATCCCTGATGAATACCAATGCAAAGATCCTCAACAAAATATTAGCAAATAGAATCCAACAACTCATTAAAAAGATCATACACCATGACCAAGTGGGATTCATCCCGGGGATGCAAGGATGGTTTAACATTCAGAAATCAATCAACATAATCCATCATATCAACAAAAGTAAAGATAATAACCATATGATCATATCAATAGATGCAGAGAAAGCATTTGACAAGATCCAACATCCGTTCATGGTGAAAACTCTCACCAAAATGGGTTTTGGAGGAACTTTCCTCAAGATACTCAAAGGCATCTACCACAAACCTATGGCAAGTATTATACTCAATGGGGAAAAGCTAAGGGCCTTTCTTCTAAGATCAGGGACAAGACAAGGATGCCCACTCTCACCACTGCTGTTCAATATAGTACTGGAAGTACTTGCAATAGCTGTTAGGCAAGAAAAAGATATTAAGGGCCTCCAGGTAGGAAAAGAAGAAATCAAACTCTCACTATTTGCAGATGATATGATACTATATCTAGAGAAGCCTAAAACCTCTACTAAGAAACTCGTAGAAACAATAGACTTGTACAGTAAAGTTGCAGGCTATAAAATCAATACCCAAAAATCCATGGTCTTCCTATTTGAAAACAATGAGACAGAGGAAAGGGACATGAAAAAAGCAATCCCATTCACAATCGTGCCCCAGAAAATCAAGTACCTTGGAATCAGCTTAACTAAAGAAGTAAAGGACCTCTACAAAGAAAACTATAAAACGCTACTCCATGAAATAAAAGAGGACATGAGGAAATGGAAACATATTCCTTGCTCATGGATAGGGAGAATCAACATTGTCAAAATGGCAATACTCCCTAAAGCATTATACAGATTCAACGTGATCCCTATAAAAATACCCATGAAATTCTTCAAAGAAATAGATCAAGCAATCCTGAAATTCATATGGAACAACAAATGCCCACGGATAGCTAAAACAATTCTTGGGAAAAAGATGATGGGAGGCATCACCCTCCCCAACCTTAAACTTTACTACAAAGCGGTAACAATTAAAACAGCATGGTATTGGAACAAAGGCAGATCCGCAGACCAGTGGAACAGGGTGGAATATCCCTACACACAACCTTAAATGTATGATCATCTAATCTTTGATAAGGGAGCAAGAAATGTGAAGTGGTACAAGGAAATTCTCTTTAACAAACGGTGCTGGCATAACTGGACAACCACATGCAAAAAAATGGAGTTAGACCTCGACCTGACACCATGCACAAAAATCAGATCAAAATGGATTAAAGATCTCTACATCAGACCAAAATTCATAAGGTACATCGAAGACAAAGTCGGCAAAACCCTCCATGATATTGAAGCTACAGGTATCTTCAAAGATGATATGCAACTGACCAACCAATTGGAAACAGAGATAAACAAATGGGACTATATTAAACTAAAAAGCTTCTGCACCGCAAAAGATACAGTGACCAAAATACAAAGGCAATCTACAGAATGGGAAAGGATATTCACCCAGTACCCATCCGATAAGGGGTTGATATCAAGGGTATATAAAGCACTGGCTGAACTCTACAAGAAGAAAGCATCCAACCCCATCAGAAAATGGGGCAAAGAAATGAACAGAAACTTTTAAGGAAGAAATACGAATGGCCAAAAGGCACATGAAAAAATACTCTGCATCACTAATCATCAGGGAGATGCAGATCAAAACAACTATAAGATACCACCTCACACCACAGAGAATGGCACACATCCAAAAGAACAAAAGCAACAGCTGTTGGAGAGGATGTGGAGAGAAAGGGACCCTTCTACACTGCTGGTGGGATTGCCGACTGGTCCAGCCCTTTTGGAAAACAATATGGACACTTCTCAAAAAATTAGAAATTGAGCTTCCATTTAATCCAGCAATACCACTTCTGGGAATATATCCTGGAGAAACAAAAAGGTATAGTCGAAATGACATCTGCACTTATATGTTCATTGTGGCACTGTTTACAATAGCCAGAATCTGGAAAAAGCCCGAGTGTCCGAGAACAGATGACTGGTTAAAGAAACTTTGGTACATCTATACAATGGAATACTATGCAGCTGTTAGAAAAGATGAAGTCATGAACTTTGCATGTAAGTGAATCAGCATGGAAAGTATCATGCTATGTGAAATGAGTCAGAAAGAGAGGGACAGACATAGAAATATTGCACTCATCTGTGGGATGTAAAATAACAGAGTAGGAGACTAACACCCAAGGATAGCGGTATATAATACCAGGAGGTTGGCTCCATGGCTTGGAAGCTGGCCTCACATGCTGGGGGAAAGGCAGCCCGAATAGAGTAGGGAACACCAAGTAAAATGTGGTTGGGGACCCCACACGAGAAGAGAGAAGCGTGCTGAAAGTAGACTAGAGACTGAACACAATGGCCACTCAATACCCCTATCGCAAACCACAACGCCCAAAAGGAGAGAGAACAAAATGGAATGCCCTGCCACAGAGGCAGGGTGGGGTGGGGGTGGGGGGCAGGAGTGGAGGGTGGGAGGGATACTGGGTTCATTGGTGGTGGAGAATGGACACTGGTGGAGGGATGGGTTCTCGAACATTGTATGAGGGAAACACAAGGACGAAGATGGGTAAATTTGTAACTGTACCCTCATGGTGACTCACTTATTAAAAAATAAAATTAAAAAAAATTAAAAAAAGATCTGATGTAGAATAATCTGGCTATTCTATCATCCCATTGTTCATCGATTTGCTCGAGCGGGCACCAGTAATGTCTCCATTGTGAGACTTTAGGCTAAAGGTTTTTTTTTTAGGTTATACATAAGAGGGAAATCCCTTCTTTAAAATAAAATTCAGGGGGCTGGAGTGATAGCACAGTGGGTAGGGCATTTGCCTTGCACGCAGCCGACCCAGGTTCGAATCCCAGCATCCCATATGGTCCCTTAAGCACTGCCAGGGATAATTCCTGAGTGCATGAGCCAGGAATGACTCTGGTGCATTGCCAGGTGTGACCCAAAAAGGAAAAAAAAAAAGTCAGTTCTTCCCACATAAAATAGAAAATTTCTATTATGTTAAATCAATTTTAATTTTTATTTTATTTGATTTCTCCATTCCTCTCCAAGAGCCTGGCAAGCTACCGAGAGTATCTCACCTATACGACAGAGCCTGGCAAGCTATCCGTGGTGTATTCGATATGCCAAAAACAGTAACAAGTCTCACATTGAAGACGTTACTGGTGCCCGCTCGAGCAAGTCGATGAGCAACGGGATGACAGTGATAAAGTGATACCGTGATCTTGCAAATGAATTTTTTTTTAAAAATCACTCCCTTGAGGAACACACTATTTTTGTGACTCATGTTATGGAACCTTTGTAAAGTATTTAATCTCTCCTTAGTTTGCATTTTGTTCAAAAATTTTTTAAAATAAAGGTTTGCTTTTTGTTCAAGTATTGCAGCTGTGATCTCTGAACTCATTAAATGAGCTCAGAAGAGTCTACCCGGTGTAAGGTGTGTTCTGTTGATACTTTTCCTTCTGCTTAATTGCTAAAGCTTCTCCTCTGACTCCCAGAGGATGAGAAGGGAAAGTGCCTGTGCATTCCTTGTGCCTGTCAATAGACTTCGCCAGACATTTTTTTAAGCTGAAGGTAAATAATTCTTAAATGGCTTTCTTATCTTTGTCATGGGAAAGTGAATTACTTCTAAAATGAGCATCAACATGAGTCCTGTTTTCTTTTTCCGTCCTCAATTGCAGCATTTTATACCAATGGCTTCTAAATTGTCAGCCACTTCATTTATCTCTTGATTGAGCCTGTGCATGATCCAGTTTCTGTATAATACAATACATGGCCTAAGTCATGCCTTGTATTACAAATTTTATTACTATAATTTAATGTGACTATAAAATATAACAAAATGAACTGATTTGGTATTATTTTGAATTAATAACAAATGGAATCTTTTTTTAAAGTGTTTCCTTTTTACTGCAATTATCAACTTTGCCAGATAATCTTCTATTTTAAGTATATGGTATTTTTTTAAAAAATGTTTGAGGGCAGAGATTTTTGGAACTAATACCATATCTATTTTCAGTGGCTGTTTCAAAGACTGATAAGCTCTAGTCCTGAATTTAAAGAGAAAAATAAAAGTTCAAACTGTTCACTATTTATGTCCTTTTACATGATTCTAAATAATCTGTCACCATTATAAATACATTAGTCTTATAGGAGTGCTTTTCCCCATCTATGTCCCTAATGATTAGGTGCCTATCTCAAAGGGGTTGGAAAAAATATTTCTTAAAAAGTCCTGTATCATGGAGGAAATGCTTTAGGTTGCTTAGTTGAGCTCTTCCTGTACCGTGAGAAAAAGTAAAAGTGTTGAGAAAGAAGCTGCTTGAGAAGAAATTCTCAACTCTGAGTTGAACCTTAGAACCTCAGCCCAGGCTCATGGGAAAACTTGTGTGAGTCTACAGTGGGAATGAAGCCTAATGATATCTAAATTGTTGGGATTGTAGCACAGTCGAAAAATCCAGTTATCATGAATATTCCTGAAGACTGTTTTTCTTTTTTGTGAAGCAATAATAAAAATCATAAGTTTCTTTAGACAAACATAAATTCAGAGGTGATCATGTAATATCATAACTGAACCTTGACCAGAAGTTGATAAAATTGTTTAAGCATTCCTAGAAAATCAATTAATTCTCAAAATATTCTTGTTGAGATGGCTAAAATAGCCTGCATTGCTTTTGCACTACAGTTTGGGCACAGCAAAGATTCAGTTTCTGACATAATGAAGAAGTTTGCAAAATGATAAATAGAGCTGTATAGTCTCTGGATGCAGATCTGCGTAGTCCCGGCCAAGTTCCTACAGAATAAAACTTTCCCATTTGGGGATTATTGAAAAATATTTTCTCCAGTGAAACTCATGTTAGTACCTAATAGGTTACATACTTTCCTTTTATAGCAAAACAACATCCAAAAGTGAAGCTGAATAGTCTCAATTTTTGGTAATTTTGGCCTTTCCCTTTCCTATGAAAACAACATTGACAGCAATTTAGCAGGCAAACATTTCACTATCAACTCAGAATCAGTTCTGCTAAAGACTTTAAGAAAAAAAGAATAATAAGTTTTAGTATTTTACTTTGAAGTTCTGGAAAATAACAAACACACATGCGGGGGGAGGGGGGGAAGAACCACCATTTTTAAAATAAAGACATTCTAAATGTAGGATTCTAAATGTAGGATTCTAAAAAATTAGAAGTTTGATTCTCAAAGGATAGTTTAACTGGAAGTCTTTTATAGTGGACAGACTCAGTGTCAAGGAGAGTGTGTTAACTGCAAGACAGTGGATCCTGCCGGAAGAGGAAGGCAGGAAACTAGAAGTTCAACACTCTTTGGCCTCAGCTGTGCTTGTTAGCAGACCTGCTTTGAACTAAATTCCTCACATGGAATTTAAAGGTATTTTACATCCCCTAGCCCCCTCCAGTGATCTCAGAAGCTTCTTCCAATGAGATACCATTTTCAAAGCTGTGTCTTCATTGTGTTAAAAAATCGTGTGATCATTGTTCATAGGTGGGGTTTCTCTTTTCCTTGACTAGGCCAAGCTCTCTCTGGTCTCATGGCCTTTGAGTCTGGTGTCCCTTTTTTCCCAGTATCACTAGGACCATCTCAGCCTTCATTCCTCAACTCATTTGTTATTTCCTCAGAGAGACTTCCCTGTCTGCCTCACCTCCTGTGGTCTCCTGTGTTTCTCCCACATTACCTTATTTATCTTTGTTCTAACTTTCTGACCTTGAAGAACTGATTTATTTCTCTACCATTAACTCCTTGTTCACTGATGCTGAATATAGGCTTCTGTGTTGTTTTCTGTAGATTTGGGCCACATCTGGCAGTGCTCAGAGGTTCTTTGTGTCTCCTCACTCAAGAATGACCCCTGATGGTACTCAGGGTCCCAAATGCAATGTTGGGGAATCAAGGCAGGATTGGCTGCGTGCTAGGCAAGCACCTTACCTCCTCTACTATCTCTTGAAGCCAGGAATATAGGCTTCTAAAGGCAAGGGGCTCCTTTCTCTGATTCACAAATGTTTGTGTGCTGTGTCTAGAAGAGTATTTGACAGAAAGTAGATACTCAGTAAATATCGGTTGCATGTAGTTTTAAAATGGGTGTGAAGGGTTGAGGAACTATAAACAGGGATCAGGGGCAGAGGGACCCTGATTTGATCCCAGCATAACCTGATCCTTCCCTCAAGAACTGAGTACCTACTTCCTGTCAAATACTCTTCTAGACACCTCTGTATATTTGACCAATGTATTATCCAAATTATGGTTTTGGAAACACGATATAAGGAAGAAGAAAAAAAACTATCCTGTCTTTCACTGCCATCAGGATCAAAGACTTGACATTGGGCCATTCACATCCTTTATGAAATTCACAGATTTACTTAGCTATAAAATCTATTTTATATAGCATAAGTTGTGTTTTCTTCAGTACTTAACTTGGGCTTTAGGGTTCTATAGCCCAGAGATTTGAACATGAAATGTATATATTCATGGTCTGTCAGAAATTTTCAGGACCTTTGTACCTGCTCTTCTACTAATTCTGATTCTGAGAAACTGTCACCTGGACCCATGACAGTTGAGCCTCCATAAGTCCACTCTCCTGTTCCAAGGTTCAAGCCTCTTTCCTCCTATCCAGTGTGTAGACAACAACCACTGTCTCTATCCTCATATATTACTTAACTGGGCTAGGAAGAGGAAGACTCACTCTCCTCGAGTTTGTAGACATGATGCTATGACTGGTGGCCATCATGAAACTAGTGTAAGTATTAAGAATTTGTGTTAGTGCACAGTATAGTTTCTTGCAAAACTCCTGGAATTAGGTTTTATCTTAACTTATTTTTTTAATGAACAATGCAAGTGTGATACGCAGAACCCATTGCATTCCTCAAAGTAGCACTTTTGATAGCTCAATAGTTTGCTCTAACTTGCTTTTCAAATGGGCATAGTCAAATAATAGCGTCAAAAGGGCTTTCACTTTATTTTTAAACAAAAATAATGCATGACTTCCAAAAGTAATATTTTCTGGCCTCTTCTCTGGAATTCTGAGAGAAAAGGGAGGAAAAAGGAAGGCAATAGGGAAAGGAAAGATTTGTTAAGAAAAAGATAATCATGCTTCTGAAGCAATTTTCTTGGAACAATTTTTGGCACTTTGCTCATGTTTGTTACTGAAGAATCCCAATTAAGTCTTTTAACTTCTTTGTTACATACTGAAACTTAAGTAAATTATTTATCTTATTTTTATCCTACAGCAGAAAAAATTTTAGGCTAAAAAGAAAGGCCTCTGAAATGTATCCTCCAATTGAAGAATTGGAATCAGGCTTTTGTTTTATATTCTTATGTCCCAGAGTGTAAGAGCACTGTCTCTGTTCAGACGCTTGCCAAGTTCTGAAAGAACATTTCAGAGTGTGTTTTGGGTAGCACAGGGAGATAGTCGGGGTCTTGTATGCGGGTGTTCCAGGTTTCTGATTGTAACAGGGGAATGGGAGAAAAGAGGAAGGCAATCCCAAATCAAACATAACTCTCAGGAAATGAGCCAGAACACCTGTGAGAGGTCGAGGGGTCAGGAAATACAAACTCAGGGTTTGATATTTTGAACTCATTACGCGGAAAAAAAATGGTCAGTGATAGTAGGCAAAAGAAAATCTAAAATTATATGTCAAAATGAGCAAAGATTTCTGTCATTCTAAAACTTCTTCGTCCCAGGACTCCATGATGTTTCAAAAATATTTTCGGACTTTACGCAGAAACTTTCTGGTGGTCTCTTGCTGCTTAAACATCAGGTTGAGGAGTTATTTATCTATTTCTCTTAATTCCCAGAGGCTCACTTCTGGGAACCTTCTGAGCCAGATTCTTTGGCTGGGGCTGGAGACTCGGGGGAGTGGGGGGGTCCAGCAGTCAGAGATGGAGAGACATCATCAGAGCCTGAATCGTGGGCAGTTTGCTTCCATGGAGAAAAAAAATAGGTTTGCAAGCGTTCCTTCATGGGACCTCCTAGGGAAAAAAAGTGTGTTTTTTCCATTTCATTTTCCAGCTCTAACGTCTCTGAAATCTGCATGATTTTTGCCAGGTGTCAAATTATAACCCTCCTTGTCAACCACAAATGACTAATGATTAGCCTAATGACTATGCAAAGTTTGAAACTCACATGCACATTTTAACTTACTGACTACCCTGTTGAGTTTTTGTTAATTGTGGGTGTGTTAGGGGGAAATCACAACACCCTCTCCCCCAAGCCAATAAAAACAGAGCTTTAGAGTCTTCAATTGCAATGTTCAATGTTGCAGTTTTTGACCCTGTAGGTGCTTGAGGAGGAACAAAAAGGCCCACAGTGCCTTCAGCAGCGCCTCTTCAGGTCCAAGGCTGGGCTGGCCAGCAGGAATGACGCAGGAGCGCTTCTCTCTCCTCTCGGCCTTCTCTCCAGGGGGGAGTCAAGTGATGTCAGCACCGCAGGGCAGAGGAGGAGTTGACCTTTCAAGTATTCAGATTCAAGCCGTTGTTCTCTCTCCCCATTGCCTAAAGAAAGCAAGAGCACTGATCTCTGAGGACTGCCTTCTTACCCCTAGATAAAGTCCATTTAAAGCTGTAATTGAATAATGACCACTCTGCTCAGCAACCCATCCACTGATAGGTAGTAATTCTCCCATAAAGCCTCTGTCTCATTTTCTTGTCAAGGTGTCAGAAAGGAGCAAATATGCCAGCTCTGTCTTCAAAGCATCACAGTACTTGCTTTGAGAGCTCATAAAAACAAATGTGCCTCTTTGCCCCGGTAGTGGGTAATTGGAGCTGGAGGATCTCAGGGCAAGGTCACCTGTGTACAAACAGAGCCCAAAGGGGTTTCTATGCAAGGCCTCTCCTGAACTTGTTCGAAGTCTTTTAGGAAGCAGGTTCTCCTCCAGAAGATGCTTCTAGTTGTGGGTTCTCCTTGAGTGGAGTAAAAAGAAATCCCAGGGCTCAAACTCAGCAGGTCTGGATCCCAGGCCAGAGATAAAGCACTCGTTTAGACTTTTTTTTTTAAATTTTATTTATTTAATTTTATTCTTTTAATTTTATTGAATTACCATGAGATAGTTACAAGCTTTCAGTTTGGGTTACAATCTCACAATGATCAAACACCCATCCATCCACCAGTGCATATTCCCCACCACCTATATCCTGTATATACACCCCCTTTCCCACCCTCCCCCTGCCTCCATGGCAGACAATATTCCCCATACTTTTTCTCTACTTTTCGGCATTATGGCTTGCAACACAGACACTGAGAGGTCATCATGTTTGGTCTATTATCTACTTTTGGCATGCATCTCCCATCCCAACTGGTTCCTCTAGCCATCATTTTCTTAGTGATCCCTTCTCTATACACTCATTTAGACTAAAGACAAATAATTTCCTTTAAAATGAATATAGAGCCATTTGGCTGCATTGCAATCTAGAGCCATCAAATACTGCTATATAGGAAAAGATTCTGGAGCAATAGCATAGTGGGTAGGGTGTTTGCCTTACGCGCGGCCATCCTGGGTTCAATTCCTCCATCCCTCTCAGAGAGTCCCACAAGCTACCGAGAGTATCCACCCGCTCGGCAAATCCTGGCAAGCTACCCGTGGCGTATTTGATATGCCCAAAACAATAACAAATTTCACAATGGAGATGTTACTTGTGCCCACCCAAGCATATCGATGAGCAATAGGGGAAAGAGTCCATGGAAATGTGAGCTGTAAAAGTGGCAGGGGGGTGGGGGGAAGAGTCAAGTGTTATTTATAGGAATTAGATGTGATTTTTCCCCGAGCAGCAGAGCTCCCTTACACAGTGGACAAGTCTCCCATAAATTACATATAAATAAACAAGTGAATACTTGTGAATCTGGCTTGCTTTAGAGTTCCTCCCCGCCACCCTCCACCTCTATCTGAATCCACATCTTCTGCACGGAGACATATGCTTTCTGTACTCAACTCCAAATCTGTGGAGATCTTTGTCTTTCCTGTCTCTTTGCCCCACACCTTCTGCTCCTTCAGATTCTACCTGAGGTACCCTTTGGCTGTACCAGCAGGCATCAGGGACTTGGAAAACTGAGTCTCCAGGTTTGTCACCCCAATGTACCTTACTCCTTCACAGCTATATGGTATATATAACTCCTGAGTGATGCTTCAGGGCCTTTTCCACCGGTCTCTCCCAATTTGAAGAAGGGGAGCAGTGTGGGGGTGTCGGGGGCAAGGGGAGGGAAGTGAAGGGACGGGTCATCAGAAGGGCTTTATGGTATTCTCCCCCAGCACCTACTCCCCAAACAAGCTCTTTCTTTCCCAAGCCTTTTCTAAGCCCTAGACCTAAGTTTAGAGCCAGAACAAGACTGGCCTGACGACTTTAGAATGGAAGACTG
Source organism: Sorex araneus (assembly GCF_027595985.1). Classification (NCBI taxonomy): domain Eukaryota; kingdom Metazoa; phylum Chordata; class Mammalia; order Eulipotyphla; family Soricidae; genus Sorex; species Sorex araneus. The sequence continues at coordinate 60,978,795 of NC_073304.1, forward strand.
AAGTCAGGGTAGAAACAATAGACAGAAGGACAGCGAGGGAGTGCAAACAAAGTGAGAAGTTCCTGGTTAGGGTCATAAAGCTCCAACTTCCTTTAGGAACCAACAATAAACAGAATCAGTCAGCAATCAGTAAACAGTCCTCACCGCAGGAGTGGAGATTTGTATTTAAAGGCTCCAGATTGTATGTCAACTTCCCCACCTTGATTTTCCCTTCCTCCAACATAATAGGGATCCTAAGGAATCCTCTATGTATGGTTAACCCCTGGGTTTCTAGTCCTCAGCTCACTTTGGAGGAGCTTTTATCTTTGTTGTGACCAGTCTCTCCTGGGTATTGTAAATGTTTTAGCAGCATCTATCTATGGCCTCTACTCACGAGAGGCTACTGGCTGACTAACAATATTTATAGACATTGTCAGATACCCCTGGGAGATGAAATCAGCCTCCACCTTGGAGGAGAATCACTGGCTTTACACAAACAAATAAATCTAAGCATTTTCGAGTATGAGAGGTAAGTACTGATGTGTGAATAATGTTGTAAATACCAGAGATGAACCAAAAGATGATGTCATAATCCAGAAGACCTGATACAGTAATTAGGGAGTTCTTTTGCAGATGGAAAGATCTGTGCTTCTCACTGTGTGTCAGAAACATCTCAAGCACTGGTTAAAGCATAGAGAACTGGGCCCCACTTCCAGATTACTGTTTCAGCCTGTTTAGGTGGTGGCCAATAACTAGCATTTTTGATGCTGTTGTTCTTGACAACTACTTGCTGGACCTTTCTGGATTAGCACTTAACCTCCCAATGGTGAAGGAGCCATAGACGAAAAAGAAGTATTGTTTAAGTCTTTCTCCTGCCTTTGACTTTTTGTGTTAGAGTCAAAGGCAGGAGAAAGACTTACATACTATTTATATTTGCAGTGACTGCTTCTACCCAGATTTTCTTTAGGGAGTATTCTCCCCTCTGTCAAGATTCAACTCAAGTTCACCTCTCTGAAGCTTCTACCTCACCACATGAAAGGTAGCATTCCTTTCTCTGACAGTGAAACTGTGTGAATGCAAGCATATACATGTGCCATACCCATGGGGGGAGTCCATAATGTTTATAAATATGTTTCCTCTATTAATGTTATTTGATTTTTAGAGTTCCCTCCGTAAAATATAAGATTATATCACATTTATATTTGTATCCCTGGCACCTGGCATTGTCTAGGTACCAAATATATGTGTATTATATGTACATACATATATACACATAGTATATTATATATATAATATATCACAGACTTAAGGAATAGAGTGAATGAGTAAAGGTAAGATGTACCCAACGTTAAATATTGTTTTAAATGTGCACTTACCACATCAGTCTACAAGTTGTCAACCCTGGGTTGAAATGAACACTTAAACATAAACTTCTGGTTTCTACAGTTTAAGAGATTTTTACCTTACCTACATTTTGCATGAAAGAGAGGAAAATAGACAATATATGGACTGTACTCTCTAATCCAAGTGGAACAAAAGCACTAGATGTATAATGCAGCAGTGTTTGTTGGAGGGTCTCAGAGGACACCTAAGACCCCTGAAAAATAGGGTGTTGGCTGATGAAAGTCCCGGGGACCAGGCCATTAAAAAGCTGTGGCATTTGTCACTGGTCCAGCAGAACTCAGAGTAGCCAAGTTGGAGCAACTGCAGTTGCAAACATCAATGCACATGTCCCTGTATACCCAATTATTTCTAGGAGTTTGCATGTTTGCATGTCTAAATGGGCAAGGGGCGAGGGAACCTCTCAGGCACAAGATAGCAGCCAGGTCCTACACTGGAACTGGATGTGATAAATGGGGTTGGGAGAGTCCAGGGGGTGAGGAAATCAAAGTGCTTAGCAAACTAGCTAATGATTTCTAGAAATACAAATTAATACTCAAATACACAAAACAGTGTCTGATAGCCACACTTTAGAGACAGCTAGATATTTGTTTATAAGATGTAGGATAAATTGAAGTACCTTTGTGTTATGCTAAGAAGTATTCTGGCAATATACTGTGAAATGCTTTGAGTACAACATTCATTCAGGCAGCAGCCTAGATTTTGTCATTTTAGAGTTATCCCCGGGAGATTTTAATGGTAGCAGAACCCTGCCAAAATATTTATCTGAATTATGTGATTCATATCTTATCATTACAGTTTTCAAACAGTTTAATTATACCATTTCCTTTAACAATTGTTGTTTTGGTTTAAGTACCAAATTTCTTCTTATAATTTTCTACTTTATTTTGGCTATAAGAAAGCTTTATAGTACTATACTGCACTCTTGTTTGCACAATAAGAATGTCACAATTTATTACCAGGGATATATGTTCTAACAGATTTACAATGTTCTTTTTTCAGTGTATGGTATTAATTTGATCCCATTTAATGTTTATTCATTATATTCAGTGTATTTGCATCTAAGATGTAAAATTTTAGGAATGTTTCCTCTATGGTTTATACACACACACACACACGCATTTAAAGCTGATTGTGATTAACTTATGGTTGTGTTTGAAGTAATTGAGTGATGGTTTTCTTATTTCTTGTGATGATACATTTCCCCCAAATCATACAAAAACACCAGTATAGTGATTTTTAAGTTAATATGAAAGTAAGTTTCTAATGTTTCATAATCTTATGAAAATTTCATAGCTCATGTAATGTAAGAATGTTTGACACTGTAAAAGAGTCATTCAGTTACCTAATACAAATTAATTGTACTTTCAACTGTTACAACCACATAATACACAAGAATTGCATTGACATTTTAATATGCTGTCACTTTAAGATACACCATGAAGTGTGAACAGAGCGCAGGGCACTTTAAGCAGGTGTATCTAATTGTTCCTTGTTGGTCCTTCCCCCTCCCACCACCACTAAATAATAATAGTTAAGAAAAGATGTAGAATTTAGGAAGAGTGTTTCCATGATAAAGCAAACTTTCCAAGTTATGTTTTTTTCAGATTGGGCCTTGACATTTTTTTCATTCTAGTACAGTGAGGATAGGTGGTTTTGTCGCTGTGCTGTGCCCTTTTTAAAGCAGGGCTTTCTGCTCCACTCTGGAGGAAAGGTTATATAGTTTGCTTATTTGGATAGAAAGGAGTGTGTTCCTAGTACTTTTTGGCTTTGACTTAAAGTCTGCAAGTGCAGAAATAATCAGGTACATGTATTTTATTATTAAAAAAATATGTAACTGTTTTTACTTGCTCTTCCAAACATTAGTGTGCTTGATGTTGTTCCAGAGTACCATGTTCACTATTTAGGAGTTAGGAAACCCTTCTGAAAGTAGCCACTATGTCCTAGGAAAAAACTTTTTTTGAGACATAGTCATCATGTTGTTAAACAAGTAAGCAAGCAAACATCAGTCTTTGAGAAGCAGCCCTTTGTGGGTTGTGGGAATTACCACTCTAAGAAGAATCTTTGGTGTTCTTTAAAAACACATATTAAAATGTCTGTCTTAAAAAAACTTTTAAAATATCTGTCTTTTTTCAATAGGAGTGTTATTTTGAATACTAGATATTATGCCCTTGAGAGTAATCATATCCATAGTTATTTTTAGTGACCTCCACCTCCTTATGGGGGGTGTAATTTATTCTTTTCAGTCAGTTACAAACAATTATAGGGCCGGTTCATTTTCCTGACACCCAGTCAGAGCATTTTTACTGAACAGTTATATATTCTCTAAGAAATATCCTGCCTTATCCCGAGCTAACAGGTGTCCCTTCCCCTTAAAAGCATGGGTTTGAGTTACTAAATATTGCAAAGAGGTTTGCCTTTCTGGGTTCTTGAATTTTTGCTGCTTGATTATAGAAACTCATGAGTATCAACTTATTAGCCAGACTCTAGTTAAGGTAAAGGAATTCTGATCAATTTGCTCAGAATTGTCTCCAGCTGTGCAGGTTTCCGTCTTTGGTTGAACAGAAGCTGACCAAACTCTCCCTTAATTGCTTGCCTCTTTTTCTTCAGCCACTGAAATTAGGTGAGATTGGGCCCTAACGAATCACCCAGCATATGGCACCCAGCTTATCTTACTTGCTTCATGTTGTGCATAGTAAAGATCCATTTTAGAAAACTATGAGTGATGCCTGCATTCATTTGCTTATTTTAAAAAGGAATATTTTCCTTTAAATCGAGATACCAAGACATTCTCTACACAGACTGTAGGCTCTATGTAAAAATCTAAACTCATTTATCCCTGACTTAAAGGGGACCATAGAATATCATAATCACTCATCGCCATTTTCACCCTTAAGATTTTTTAGTAGAGTTAAAGAATAGGTATAAAACAATTCTCTGACACCTGCCATGGTCCCAGACTTGTTCTTCCTGTACTACATATTAAGTCTGAATTTCTAGTAGATAATGAAAGAGTCCCAGGGAATATAGTCAAGACCAAAATATTGCTTCCTAAATAGATGCTGAATCTCTGCTCTTTTTTTTTTTTCTGAATGGTGCTAAAATCTATTTAGCGATTTTAGTAGGCTTTAGTGCTCTGTGTTCTACCTCTATTAGATGACTGGAGAATACATGTAATATGGGGGAAATAATATGTTAGAATAAAGCAATAAACCACCGGTCAATTTTTCAGGGTGGTTACAAGGTACCTTAGTGAACATTATTTTTGAAGGACTGAAAGGAAAGGTAGCAAAACATAAGGTTTGATGAGCTTTCTGGAGTCATCTGGAGCCTTTTTTTTTTTAACAGAGACTACAAGCAGGATCTTTCATCACCTAATTTCTATAGCTAGCAAGCTAAGGCATGGAAAGAATTTTATTTGTTTCAGAGGAAGACAGGCCTTGGTTTGAATCCTGAGTCTAGCACGTAAAAATGGTGTGATTTGACCAATTAATTAACTGATATATAAAATAGAGGTCCTGGTATCATCTCATGGAATAGTTATGTTAAATGCAACAATATAAGTAAAATTCCTCCTAATTTCTTGTCTTAGGTTGTCAAACTTTGATTTCTCATTTAGAAATTAGTGAAATATCAGAGTTAGCACTTAATTTAATACTATTTTTTGATGTAGTGAGTATAGCTATCACATTAACTATCAAGCAAGCTAACAAACTTCAGTATGTGCCAAGCAATGTGGACTGATGTGATTGTAAGAGTTCACAGTTATCTTGTTTACTCTGTCAGTCATGGAGTCAGGATACCGTCTGCTTAGTCAAAGTTCAAGCTCTTCCATCTTTGGAACTGAGATCCCTTTGCCTTTAGGGCAAAACCTCCCTCTTCAGCCCTGCTCACAGGACTGCAGAATGTGACCCCCAGTGCTTTTTGCCTACTTCTGTGCACCATTCTTCCTTCCTAAATGCAGCCCAAAGATAGCTCTCTTATGCTCTGCTTTGCCGTGCTGGCTGCCCTGTCTGGAAGGAACGTATTCTTCTCCTTCGCTTCACCGTCCCCCTCCCAGCCTGCTTCTCTGAGACTTCTCTCCAAAACTTTTCCTATAACAGCATATATACAAAATGTTTCTATTGCCTGTTCACATGAAACTACCAATTCTACAATTATAAAGACTGCTCGGCATTTAGTTCTTAATTAATTCTTAATTAGCTTAATCCTTAGAGACTGGCATATAAATGAAGAACAATACATTTCAGCTAATGGATTGATTCGGTAATTAACCAGTGAAGTAATGAATGACTGAGGGTTAGTAAAATAAGTTCAACATTTTAAAATACTGAAGTCCTCTTGTTTGTTTTTGGACTGTTGTAGACAATATTTGGGGGATATTTCTGACTCACTGCTGTGGAGTTTGCTCTCAGCAACGCTCAAAGGACCATACAATGCTAGGAATGGAACCTGGGTCTCCTACATGCTAAGCATGCACTGCAGCCCTTGATCTATCTCTGCAATCAAAAACATCTAGTCATAAGTCTGAAGGATTAAGTAACTGAGCAAGATAGTAAATCCTGGAATCTCTTATGATTCTGCATAACTTGTACCAAAAAATAAACTCAGAAGTAACTGATTTTTAAGGTCCACTGATACATAGACTCACATATTGGCACATCCTAAAGCTTTAAAATGCCATTTCTACCTCTTTTCACTTTATATCACTTAGTTATTAGCTAAGTGTTTTGTATATGATTGGCAATCCAGAAACTTATTTTACTGAACATGAAAGGAACCAAGTTCTAACTTCTCCCTTCAAGGTTATATTGACAAGATAATTGCTGTCAATTGGAGTTACATTGTTCTGAATTATTGTCAGACTACTAGTGATAGTATATATATATATATATATATATAGCGTATATATATATATATATCCCTTTCCATCACTGTTATTTCCTCAACATCAGATTTGTTGAATTAGAGTGTTATTTTACAAGTGTGAAAATGGATGTGATTCCTTCCTGCTGTACTGAAGAGCAATATTTTAAAATAAAGTACTCTGTGACAGTGTCTCATAAAATTATTCCCCAAAGTCTTCAATATCAAGTGAAAGAAGGCCAGAACAAATGAGACTAGTGAGAACTATTTTGGGTGATACTTGAGTAGTCCATAGTGAACTCGAATTCCCATATTACATATTTAAAATTTATTTTAATGTTATATCATGCTTCTAATATATAAACTTATGTACTTCCTCAAATCTCAGAAAAAAACATTAGAATCTCCAATAATGTGTATGTTATTGATTCTATAACTTTTCAAATCCCACCACTCTTTAATTGGAAAAGCACAGAATTATGAGAATTTTCTAGGGGATTATAATAATCACCTAGATTAGATTAAAGAAGAGATTTATCAGAAAGTCAGAATTTTACCAGCTCTTTCCTGTGATGGAATAACATTAAGACTTTAATAACGGGTGTGAGTTTCACTCACGTATAAAAGTGTAAATCCATACCCCTGAAATTTTGTAATTATGTTAATCACCCTTCATCTTCTCTTAGAACCTCTCTTTCTTTCTTGATTCTTAATCAAATATAATATGTGTGACTGTTTATAATCAGTGATAAATCAATTTAAAGAAAAATATAGCAATAACCTTCCCCAAAACTTTCATTCAAAAAATCACAGACATATTTAAAGAGTATGGGTTTCAGTAATATGAGCATCTAAAAGATACTAGGCAACCTGGTTAAATTTTCCCATTATTTTTTGGCCTCTAAATACAAGATTCTCCGTAGAAACACTATGCTCTAATTAGCTATTAAAGGCATCATTACTAAAATGAAAATTGTAGATTAAAAATAAATAAACAATGAAGCTTCTGAGACAGATAACTGGTACTGATTCTTTTAAAAGATTTTTGTTTGTTTGTTTGTTTGTTTTTTGCTTTTTGGGTCACCCTCACCCTGAGCGATGCACAGGGGTTACTGGCTCTGCACTCAGGAATTACTCCTGGCCGTGCTCAGGGGACCATATGGGATGTTGGGAATTGAACCCAAGTTGGCCGTGTGCAGGGCAAACACCCTACCCTCTGTGCTATCGCTCCAGCCCTGAAAGATATTTTTTTTAATCTGTTGAACAATTGAGAATAAAAATGACTTTACTACATTTTTACAAAGAGTAGAAAAGGTCCAATTCTGTGCCAAGTTCCGTTTTGGGGAAATGCATTTCACAAACCTAACTGCTCCAAGTTCCATAGAGATTCTACATCCTCTCTCTCATTCTCTCCCTGATGCAGAGTGCTGCTGACAGCTGTTAGACAGCTGAGGCAATTCACCTCCAGAGTTGCATAATTTGGAAGGTGCTTTGGGATCCATTTGGTTGAAAGGTTGTTAATTATGATGATTTATGATGCTGGAAATGAATCTGGGCCTTGACAGTATGGAGAATATACTTAATATCTAATATGTTTGCTTGCCCCACTAAAAAGTTCCTGAAAATAAGGGGACAGGGGTGGAGGAAATTAATCTTTTTGTTTCTTAAAAATAGGGTCATAGTTGTATAAAATATAGTATGTTTAACATTCTGAGAAAAGATAATGCAAAAAACAATAACTGCGGGTTGATATATGATGTTCAGTAGCACTTTGACATTATCTCAATGTATTTAAGGTGTTTTTCTCCACTTGTTTTCTTTTTGTCGTCTCTACATTAGATGCACTGATTATTCCCTCTCCCTTATACATTCTGTGCTCACTACACTTTTTGGGGCAACTTTGGAAATGTCTCAAATCTGCCCTCGTGTCCCTTCTGTCCCTATCTCAAATCACCCTTCATCTTCTCTTAGAGCCTGTCTTTCTTTCTTGATTCTTAATCAAATCTAATACGTGCGAATGTTTCATGAATTTTCTTCCTGAAATGGTAAATGAAACAAAGCAACAGTTGAGCATTTTACTCTGTCCCTGAAAGAAAGCATTCTTCAAAATCATTTATACTCTTTTAGTAAAGCTATATACAAACCTTATGGTGCTAGTCTGCCTCATAGCAATACCCTTTGCAACCACCACAATGACCTCCTCACCTTTTCCTCAAACATGCCATACCCTTCTCAAATTCTGTGAGCCTTTGAACATATAAATCCACCTCCTGGAGGGTCCTCTCTCACCTTTTCTGTCTGGCAAATACCTACTCATCTTTCAACGCTCCTCAAATGTCACCTCTTCTGCCCAGTTTTCCCAGACAGAATAAGGAGATTGTGGCATTTTTTTCACAGTGTGACATTCTTCTGTCTTCATATTTATTACTTCTACTAGATGCTAATTTATAAAAGCAGTGACTGTACCTTATTCATTTCTGTTTCTTCAATAGACAAAGTAGGTACTAATAAGTGAACCAATGATTGTTGGCACCAGTAACTACTAGACAACCTAGATTTTTGTCCCAGTCATTACAGAATGCACAAATCTACTGATGACTAACCTGAAAAAAATTCTAAAAAGTAAAAAATCCTACGAATAGGATAAAGAAATAAAAGAGAAGTTACAATAGTTATTAGAAAGGATTACAGAAGACTATTAGGAACAATGTATGGCACTAATTTGAAAAACCTAGAAAAAAATGAGTAAAATTTTAGAATCATACAACCCCCATGACTGAATTAGGTTAAAAAAATACATGAACGAGACCCCCAAGACTGAATCAGGAAAAAAAAATACATGAAAAAGAAAATTGAAATAGTTATCAAATTTCCCCCTAAGCAAAGTCCAGTTGGTTTCACTATTCTGCCAAATCATTCTTTTCATTTTGGGTCACACCCGGCGATGCACAGGGGTTACTCCTGGCTCATGCACTCAGGAATTATTCCTGGCAGTGCTCAGGGTACCATATGGGATGCTGGGACTCAAACCCGGGTCAGCTGCGTGCAAGGCAAACGCCCTACCTGCTGTGCTATCGCTCCAGCCCCCTATTCTGCTGAATCTTAAGCAAAGACCTTTCTTGTCAAGACTTTTTAAAAATTAAAAAATGAGAAAATTCTTCCAGTTTCTATGAGGTTGATATTACTCTAATACCAAAAGCAGAGAAACATCACAGAAATATGTAACCACAAATATTCCTAAAAATATAGTTTAAAGATCCTCAACAAAACCAAATTTGACTATACAGTAAAAGGATAGAATATCATGACCAAGTGGGATTCATTCTAGTGATACAAAGATGGCACACCATACGCAAATCAATTAATGTAACATACCGCATCAATGAAAGGAAGACAAAAATCATGTGATCCGATCAATAGATGCAGATAAAACTTATAAGGCACCGTTTATATTTAAGAATTCAGAAAAGTATGGATAAGAAGGAACTTGTCTCAACACAATAAAGACTATATTTAACAAATCCATGTATAACATCCCACTTAATAGTAAAATATCTGAAAGTTTCTCCTCAATATGAAGATAGAAAGGATGTCCTCTCTCACCATTGTTACTCTTTTATTCAACATAGACTGAAAGTCCTAGATAGCCACAGCAGTTAGCAAGAAATGGAAATTAAAATGATACAGATTGGAAAAGAAGTTAAACTCTAATAAAAATAATTGATACAAAATAAAACCAATACAATAAAATGGAAGTTGACAAAATAAATATTAAAATATGTTGCATTTTTAAGGAGAGAGAGAGAGAGAGCGAAAGACAGAGAGAGAGAGAAGAAAAGTGGGGGGTGGGAGGTGATATGATGGGAGGGAACCTGGGGATACTGGTGCTGGAAAATATATACTGGTGGAGGGATGGGTATTAGAATACTGTATGACTGAAATCCAATCATTGACAGCTGTGAAGCGCTCTAAATAAATAAAAATTAGAAAATTAAAAATAAATCTGTTGCATTTTAATTCAAATAACTAAGAAATAAATAAGAAAAATTAAAAGTCCCTTTTGCAATTGCATTAAAAATACCTAGTAATTAACTTAACAAGTTAGTAAAAGGCTTAGACATCAAAACCTGTAAAAGACACAAGTAATGAGAAAATATTTCATGCTCCTGAGTTGCAAGATTCAACATCATTAAATATTACTATCCTACACAAAACATTATACAGAGACTGCAATTATTATCAACATCACTGTGGCATTCTTCAAGGACATAGAATAAAAATTACTTCAAAACAACTATGGGATACCACCTCACACCACAGAGACTAGCACACATCCAAAAGAACAAAACAACTGCTGTTGGTGTTGATGTGGGGAGAAAGGGACCCTCCTATACTGCTGGTGGGAATGCCGACTGGTTCAGCCCATTTGGAAAACAGTATGGACACTTCTCAAAAAATTAGAAATTTAGCTCCCATTTGACCTTGCAACACCGCTTCTGGGAATATATCTCAGAGAGGCAAAGTAGTATAGTTGAAATGACATCTGCACTTGTATGTTCATCGCAGCACTGTTTACAATAGCCAGAATCTGGAAAAAACCTGAGTGTCTGAGAACAGATGACTGGCTAAAGAAATTTTGATACGTCTACACAATGGAATACTATGCGGCTGTTAGAAAAGATGAAGATATGAACTTTGCATATAAGTGGATCAACATGGAAAGTATCATGCTTAGTGAAATAAGTCAGAAAGAGAGAGACAAACATAGAAAGATTGCACTCATCTGAATATAAAATAACAGAATGGGAGACTAATACCCAAGAATAGTAGAAATAAGTACCAGGAGGTTTGCTACACAGTTTGGAAGCTGGCCTCACATGCTGGGGTAAAAGGCAGCTCAGATAGAGAAGGAAACACTAAGTGTGGTTGGAGGATCCACTCGAGATGGGAGATGCATGCTGACAGTTGACTACAGGTTGAACACGATGGCCACTTAATACCTCTATTGCAAACCACAACACCCAAAAGGAAAGAGAGAACAGATGGGAATGCTCGGCCACAGAGGTGGGGTTGGGTGGGGGGGATGGAATTGGGGGGTGGGAGAGATACTGGGATCATCGGTGGTGGAGAATGGGCACTGGTGGAAGGATAGGTACTTGAGCATTGTGTGACTGAAGCACAAGCACGAAAATATGTAAATCTGTAACTGTACCCTCACCGTGATTCATTAATAAAAAATAAAATAAAGAAGATGCAAGCATGCCAGATGTCTATGAACTGATGAATGAACTACAGAAATTGTAGTATACACACATTATATGCATATGGAAATATGCATATACATATTTATCATTAAAATAGAATGGAATACTACCATTTCAACTACATGGATAAACATAAGGAATATTTTTTTTAAGAAATATTTTATTGAACCACCGTGAAAACAAGAAAAAAAATACAAAGCTTTCAGGTTTAAGTCACAGTCAAATACTGATTAAACCACCATCCCTTCACCAGTGCACCCGTTCCACCACCAAGAACCCCAATACACCCCCCTCCCACCCCCCCATCTAAGTAGCTAATGATATTCCCATTATTCTCTATATATATTGAGTACATTCCATATTTCCATACAGAACTCACTATTATTGATTGGAAATTTTCCCTAACAATCAGGCCTGCTGAATAGGCATCATCTAATAATTTCTCTTCATTGCTAAGAGTGAAGACTTTGAGTCTGCGCGGCCGCTATTGCGGCCGCGCGGTTTTGGGTTTCTAATATTTTAGCTCAGTTCACAGTCTAAATGGATGGCTGCAAGAATCCGCTCTGGTGCCAAAATGGGTTAGGAGACCTCAGGATCACAGTCAATAGGCGCGGCGGGTTTGCTTCTCGTGGCGCGGCTCCTGGTTCATCTCTGGGCGGAAGGCGCGCCGGGAACGCCCCCGCTCCCAGGACCACCTACAGGCTACGTCACTAAAGAAAGTCCTACCTCCTGGTGGAGGGGTCTTAGAGAGTGGCTCTCATCGTGTGGCTGCTGCCACTGCCGCCATTTTCGCTCAGAAAAATGGGGTGGAGAGGGAAAAAAATCCCTCCCCGGGCTGCACGAGGTTGTAGCTCAGTTCACAGTCAAAATGCATGGCTCAAGCATCCGCTCTGGTGCCAAAATGGGTTAGGAGACCTCAGGATCACAGTCAATAGGCGCGGAGGGTTTGCTTCTCGTGGTCCATAAGGAATATTTTATAAGTAAAAAAGTCTGATCACTGAAAGACAAATACTATGTCATTCCATTTATGTGAGGTACTTAAAATAGTCAGATTTATAATAGAGGCAGAAAATAGAATAGTGGTAGCAAAGGCTAGGTGATATGGGAAATTGAGAATTATGTTTCAAAGGTTATATTGTTTCAATTATACTCAATGAATTAGCTTTAGAAACCTATTGTATATCATGGTGTTCATAGTTAGCAATATAGTAGTCCACATTTTAGACTTTGTGAAGAGAGTAGATTTGCAGTGTGTTCTAAGATTAAAAGCAAACAAAGGGAAACTGAAGTATTGACTGTCTATTACCTTGTTTTGTGAAGTGTATAATGGGTGTTGATTTATATCCACACACATATATACATACTTATATATAGGCATATATAGAACATGTGCAGTTCTTCATGTACCAGTTACATCTAAAACTATTTTCTTTTTTCATAATCACTGCAGTTTATTCAAAAACTTTTTAAATTTAACATTTTTAAAAATTTAGCTACCATGATTTTAAAAGTTGTTCATGATAGAGTTTCAAGCATACAATATTCCAATACTAATCCCCAAAGCAGTGTTTTTTAAATTTTTTGAATGAAACACCACAAAATACAATTACATACTTACACACTTACGTTTCAGTCATACAATGGTCGAGTACCCATCCCTCTACCAGTGCCCAGTTCTCCACCACCAATGTTCCCAGCATCCCTCCTGCTACCCCCTATCCCCCTCTCCCCCCGCTTCTGTGGCAGGCACATTCCCTTTTACTCTCTCTCTCCTTTTGGGTGTTATGGTTTGCAATACAGGTAATAAGTGGCCATCATATTCAGTCTATAGTCTACTTTCAGCACACATCTCTCATCCTGAGCAAGCCTTCCAAGCATCCTTTGCTTGGTAGTCCCTTCTCTATCTCAGCTGCCTTTTCCCCCAGCATGTGAGGCTGGCTTCCAAGCCATGGAGGAATCCTATTGGTCCTTATTTCTACTATCCTCGGGTGTTTGACTCCCATTATGTTACTTTATATTGCACAAATGAGTGCAGTCATTCTATGTCTGTTCCTCTCTTTCTGACTCATTTCACTTAACATAATACTCTCCATGTTGATACACTTATATGCAAGTTTTATAACTTCATCTTTTCTAACCACTGTGTAGTATTCCATTGTGTAGATATAACAGAATTTCTTTAACTAGTCATCTGTTCTCGGGCACTCGGGTTTTTTTCCAGATTCTGGCTATTGTAAATAGTGCTGCAATAAACATACAAGTGCAGATATCATTTCTACTATACGTTTTTGCATCTCCAGGATATATTCCCAGAAGTGATATTGCTGGGTCAAATGGGGGCTCAATTTCTAATTTTTTGAGAAATGCCCATATTGTTTTCCAAAAAAGCTGAACCAGTCGGCATTCCCATCAGTAGTGAAAGAGAGTCCCCTTTTCCCCTGCATCCATGCCAAGACTGGTTTCTTTTGTTCTTTTGGATGTGTGCCGGTCTCTGTGGTATGAGATGATATCTCATTGTTGTTTTAATCTGAATCTCCCTGATGATTAGTGATGAAGAATATTTTTTAATGCGCCTTTTGGCCATTTGGATTTCTTCTTTTAGAAAGTGTCTGTTCATTTCATCACCCCATTTTCTGATGGGATTGGATGTTTTCTTCTTTTTTTTGAGGAAAACATATCATACATTTAATTGAAATAATTTCACTCACTTTTACATAGTTAAAAAAGATAATTTTTAAAAAAATTCTTTTTTCTTGGTAAGCAAAGTTGATGATTTTATTCCCTGTGATTTCTTTCTTTTTAATTTACTTATTACTTAATAAGTGAGTCACGGTGAGGGTACAGTTACAAATTTACCCATCTTCATGCTTGTGTTTCCCTTATACAATGTTCGAGAACCCATCCCTCCACCAGTGTCCATTCTCTACCACCAATGAACCCAGTATACTTCCCACCCTCCAATCCAATCCTCCACCCTACCCCACCTCTGTGACAGGGTATTCCATTTTGTTCTCTCTCCTTTTGGGTGCTGTGGTTTTTGAGAGGGGTATTGAGTGGCCATCAATTCAGTCTCTAGTCTACTTTCAGCACGCATCTCTCTTATCGAGCAGGATCCCCAACCACATTTTACTTGGTGTTCCCTTCTCTATCCGGGCTGATGCTTTCTTCTTATAGAGTTCAACCAGTGCCTTATATACCCTTGATATAAACCACTTATTAGATGGGTATTGGGTGAATATCCTTTCCCATTCTGTAGGGGATGCAAGGATAGTTTAACATTCAGAAGTCAATCAACATAATTCATCATATCAATAAAAGAAATAATAAAAACCATATGATCATATCAATAGATGCAGAGAGAGCATTTGACAAGATCCAGCAACCATTTGTCATGAAAATTCTCAGCAAAATGGCATCGAAGGAACTTTCCTCAATATAGTCAATGTCATTTACTAAAAGCCCATGGCAAGTATCATTCTCAATGGGGAAAAACTAAAAGCCTTCCCTCTAAGATTGGGCACAAGACATGGTTGCCCGCTTTAACCACTCCTATTCAATATAGTACTGGAAGTTCTGGTCATAGCAGTTAGACAAGAAAAAGATATCAAGGGCATACAGATAGGCAAGAAAGAGGTCAAGTTATCACTATTTGCAGTCGATCTGATACTATATCTAGAGAACCCTATCTACCAAGAAGCTCCTAGAAACAATATACTTGTATAGTAAATTCGAAGGTTATAAAATCAACACCCAAAAGTCCATGGTTTTCCTATATTCAAATAATGAGAGAAGAAAAAGCATGAAAAAAGCAATCTCATTCTCAATCATGCTTCAGAAAATCAAATACCTCAGAATCGGCTTAACAAGAAAATAGAGGACCTGTACAAAGAAAACTATAAAATGCTACTTCAAGAAATAAAATAGGACACAAAGAAATGGAAACACATCCCCTACTTGTAGATTGAGAGAATTAACATTGTCAAAATGGCAATACTCCCCAAAGCATTATACAGATCCAATGTGATCTCTATAAGGATATCCATGACATTCTTCAAATAAATGGATCAAACACTCCTGAAATTCATACGGAAAAACAAACCCCATGAATAGCTATAGCAATTCTTGGGGAAAAGAAGATGGGAGGTATCACCTTCCCAACCTCACCTACAAAGTGGTAATAATTAAAAAATGCATGGTATTGGAAGAAAAGCAGAGTCGCAGACCAATGGAACAGGGTTGAATATCCTTACATGCATCATCAAATGTGTGATCATCTAATCTTAGATAAGGGAGCAGGAAATGTGAAGTGGAGCCAGGAAAGCCTCTTTAACAAATGGTGCTGGTAAAACTGGACAGATGTAGGCAAAAAATGGGCTTAAGCCTGTACCTAACACCTTGCACAAAAGTCAAGTCAAAATGGATTAAAGACCTCATCAGGCCAGACTCCATAAGGTACATTGAAGAAAAGGTGGGCAAAATTCTCCATGACATCAAAGCTAAAGGTATCTTCAAAGATGAAACACCACTGACCAAGCAAGTGAAAACAGAGATAAACAAATGGTCCAAAGGTCATATCTGAATCACATTACATGTCTGGCCCATCTGATTTTTTGATGCCTTGGCAAATGAGACAGCGTCTTTGATTCTTGACCATCGATGGAGGTCAGAACTCCAGATTCCTTCTATCACTTGAGTGAAACATGATGCTCCTAGCATGGCTCTTTCGATTCCTCTTTGGGATACTCAAATAGCATTCTCAACCTGTTTGCGTAGGGCCCAGGTCTCTGAGGCATATGTTAGTGCAGAAGAACTGTGGAATCAAAAAGATGTGCCTGGAGTCAGAGATTCTTCATCCTCTTAACCACTTCTTTGACACTCTTGAAGGCGTTCCACGCTGCTCTCTTCCTTCTGCACAGTTCTGGCACCAAGTCGTTCCTCATGTTAAGTTCTCGACCCAGGTACACATAGCTGCTGCATTCGGAGATGTTCATTTCATTGAGAGCAAATGGAGCATCTAATTCATTTTTCATGAACATCGTCTTGTTGAGATTCAGCTGCAGTTCGACCTTTCCACACTGGAGGTCGAAGTCGGCCAGCATTTGTGCCGCTTGGCTAATGTTTGGTTTTATGAGAACAATGTCATCAGCAAAGCAGAAGTGGTTGCCGACTGTCTATCTTCACTCCCATTCCTTCCATTCCAGTCATTGCATTACGTTCTTGAGGGTGCCACTGAAGAGTTTCTGTGAAATGCTATCACCCTTCTGAACCCCTTTCTTTACATCAATGATCACTTCCTTGTAGAATGGTGAGATCCTGGTGGTGAATCCGTAATACAGTTTGTGAAGGATCTTGATGTACTGAGTTTGAACGCCTTGTTTGGCTAGGGCTTCAATGACCACTTCAGTCTCAACAGAATCGAAGGCCTTCTTTAAGTCAATGAACATTAGACAGAGTGGCATCTTGAACTCTCGAGAAACTTCAATGAGTTTGGTAACTGTGTGCATATGGTTGATTGTGCTGAATCCTTTTCAGAACCCGGCTTGCTTGCATAGCTGTCCTTCATCTAGTGTTCTGCCTATTCTATTCAAGATGACACGAATGAACAACTTGTAGACGACAGACAGCAGGAAGATTGGGTGATAGTTGCCAATATCGTGGATGTCTCCCTTCTTGTACAACAGAACTCTCCTACTGGTTCTCTACTGGGATGGAACCTTGCATTCAGGCAGATAGCATGTGAAGAGCCAAGCCAGTGTATTGATGAGTACTGGCGGCAGATTCTTCAGGTGTTTGGGTCTGACCTTGTCCAGACCGGGTGCTGTACACGTCTTTACCAACAAAATGGCATGTCGGATTGCGGAAGGGAGGACATTGGGAACAACATATCCATCCTGTGGAATTTGGTATGGGGGCAAGTGGACATGGCTGTCAATGAGATCTGAGTAGAAGTCGTGAATAATCCTCTCCATTGTCTTTATGGAAGATGTGATAGATCCATTAAGACATTGGAGGGCAGTCATCTTGGTCTTGTAGTTGGCGAAGGACAGGCAAGCATTGCAAATACTTTTCCTGGCTTCCGCCACATCGGCCAACAATACTGCTCTTTTCTCTTTGAGGTCTCCCTTTATTGCTTCTCTGCACAGTTTTGCAAGCTAGCTTGTGGTTACCTGAGGCTAGGGCCAAACCACGTTGACAAATGAGCTCGAGAGTTTCCAAAGACAGGCATCTGTTTGTGGCTTTCTCACTCTCGGCAATCTTCGGGCAGTCATGGAGGTGCTGCTCCAGTCGATTGTATTCCTTGTCAATGTTGTCAAGAATGGCATCTTCCCAACATTGCTGCAATAGTGCCAAAGAGCTCCCAGTTGGTGGTCATTCTGGGAGTTCTTTTCTTAAACTTAATCTTTGCAGACCTTTCTCCCTGCTCTGTGAAGCAGAATTTTGCACGAAGGAGATGGTGATTCGATCCCATTTGGAATTTTGGGACAACAGCAACATCGGTCAGGCAAAATGTTCGATTGAATATGATGTGGTTAGTTTCATTGTGGATCTGTCCATCTGGAGACTCCCATGTCCAGCATTTAGATCCGGCCTTCTGGAACTATGAGGTACCATGGATGGTCTTGGTCGACATGATGAACTCTCACCCTGATTGTTCCATTCTAGGCCATGGGACCCAATGTAGAGTTCTTCAGGCGACTTTCTCGGTCCTATCTTGGCATTAAAATCACCAACAATGATCTTGTACAAGGTGTGGTCTTCTTTATAGAACTTCTCCAGCTCCATGTAGAACTTCTCAATT
Source organism: Sorex araneus (assembly GCF_027595985.1). Classification (NCBI taxonomy): domain Eukaryota; kingdom Metazoa; phylum Chordata; class Mammalia; order Eulipotyphla; family Soricidae; genus Sorex; species Sorex araneus. The sequence goes on from NC_073304.1 coordinate 60,997,104, forward strand.
TCTTCTTCATCATAATTGGATGTTGGTGCGTAGATGACAAAGATAGAAACTGCAGGCAGTGAGCCACATCTATTCAAGCATAAACATTCGATTGTTAGGTATTCAAATGAATCAATGCTCATGGCCAAGTTCGTATTAACAAGGACACTGATGCCACCGACGCCTCTGTTGTCACATGTTCCGAGAAACAATTCTTCTCCAGTGTCAAAAATGGCATGATGTGATCAATATCTTCTCATTTCGGTCAGACCAATGATGTCATACTTGATCTTCTGTGCTTGCACCATCAGGTCCTTGATGGATGCTTCCGATGCCAGCATACGTGATTGAAAGTACAGACAGTCATTTTAGTCTTTCTTTGCTTTGGCAGTCTACTTTGTCCCTGAGATTTTTTTCAGCCTCTCCTTGCTCATCTTTCTTAATGCTGCCGTATTGGGGGCTCTTTCGGTGTCAGGTGAATGAGGCCCATTGTTGTTACTGTTTTTGGCATATTGAATCCACCACAGGTAGCTTGCCAGGCTCTGCCGTGCAGGCGGGGAACTCTCCGTAGCTTTCTGGGCTCTCTGAGAGGGATGGAGACTTTGGGGGCGGCCTCCAATCGCCCTTAGAGGTATTTCCATGGTTCACACCATATTTGAACCCTGTCAAACATGGTGCGGGAATTATGAAAAATGGGTACTAAGTGTCTTATGGTGTGTCCGCGGTACAGAGAGTGGCCTGGAGCGTGGCAGTGGCTGGGTAGTGGAGGTAGTGGGGGTTGGCCAGTGAGGTATTTATCTGGCTTGGGTAGGGTGGGGCATCTGGGTTTGACCCCCTCCCTAAGGTGCCAGAGATTGGAGGAGGCAGACAGAGGATCTTGTTTCCGGGTCTCATTGAGCCTAGAGTCCAAAGTCGCAAAGTTCTGCTTACCTGCTTCTGAAGGGCTTCCCTCCTGCGTGAGGTTCAGCCCAAGTGTCCGGAGAGTGGCCTGGAGCATGGCAGTGGCTGGGTAGTGGAGTTCATTTATAAATTTATAAATTCCAGGATCAAATACAGTAATTCTGCTACTAAACAAACACATTCTCAGTGAGTGGAATGAAAATTGCAGACATCCTTACTTCTTTTCAGTTAAGACTTTGACACCAAGGTGATGATTTATTTGTTTCCATATATTTTAAGGATTTGAGTTTGGAAACTGTGGATAAGGATTAGGACCTGGATACATATTTGCCTGTTATTTTTAACTTCCTCCCTAGAATATGAATTCTCTAGAGCCATGAAATATTTCTTACTCACTTCTATACCACTATTATGAGAATAACATCTGACATTTAGTATGTGCTTGATAATTTTTTAATGGATTTGTGAATAGATGGATATATAAACTAAACAATTGTCTAACTTAATTATGATATAATCAGAATAATGGAGAAAATAAATGTTTCTAAATATATTTTTCACGATCTATAAATTTGTATATGAGTACTTTGATTGCATCTTGTTGTCTGATATTTTGTATAGAGTTCATTCTGTCCACATAAAAGTATTTATAAATTTCCTTTCACAAATAGAAAGTAGTCATCTGAATTTTTGAAAAAAATTAAAATTCCTTCTAAAACATTCACTAGGTTGTAAAGAAGAGTAGAGTAGTTTGTATATTTTAAAGTAGACACTATGAGTTGTTCTTCTCTGGAGCCCTGGGTATAAAACAACAAATATTATCCTAGTAACTATGTTTGGGGAATATACTGCCTTACACTCCAGTTTGCTATCCATGTCCAGTGCAAAACTATAAACTTTTATTTCCTTCAAACAAACCTCCAAACATTTATCACTTTAAAAATGAATTATTTTTTATGCTCCACCATAAACTGAATAATAAACAGAGGCAAGAATTATGATCTCTGGAAAACTGAAGAAGCACTGGTGTGTGATCATAATATTCTGCCCCATAAATCTTCAAATCCATTTTTGCACTGAATCTCCAGACTTGCCTGTCAAGACGTCAGAAATCCTAATTGTTTTACAAGAATAGGTAAACCCAGTAGCAAGTATTATTTGTTGAAAGAACCAATTAAGATAATTTTGTTGTCAATTGAAACATAATCTAAAACAGTTTTATTTGAAAGAATTCCATTTAATTCTTTAAGTCATGGAAAAGTTCTTAAAAATTCTAAAGTCTCATCCATGGCTTGGTATATTTTAGATTTCTGTTGTGTGCAAGCTAAAAAAAATTTTAAGAAGTTGATTTGACCAAAAGTTTATTTAAGCCTATATATATATATATATATATATATATGAAACTGGAATAAAGGTTCTATTAGATTTTAAAATGAATCTCAAGAAAGCAAGGTTTATCATTATTATTTTTATTTTTTAAGCAAGGCTTATTTTTATCTGCATGAAAGTAGCATATGATCTTGACAATTTTCTACATTTTTAATATACCCTAAAAATAATTAAAATAATTTACACCTTTTTCATAAGTCCAACCCTTTTTTCACTGTGATTCTACCCAATTAGGATAGTCATACTTAAAACTTAATGTAGGGTGGAGCTATACTGGGATTCTTGGTGGTGGAATATGAGCACTGGTGAAGGGATGGGTATTCGAGCATTGTATAACTGAGATTTAAACCTGAAAACTTTGTAACTTTCCACATGGTGACTCAATAAAAAATTTAAAAAAAATAAATAAAACTTAATGTAAAGTAAGCCATGCTTGATTCTTTAGTAAATGTGAATATCTTCAGGTCTGTCTCAGTTGAAATGTTAGCCTGAGTGTTTGCCCTGAGAAAAATGAAGACACTACTTTATAGGCTAGTTCTATCTGACAATACAACTGCTGAAGTTAAATGACACTGAAAGTTCTTTTTTTGCAGATAATTAATAAAATGCAACACAGAATATCATCACCTAATAAAAACATTTCATCTTGTGGGAGACATTCACTGCCCTTTAAAAAAACTTGCCCTTGGATTTGGGTATATGGCATATTACATATTTTGTATGTCTCTGGCTTCTCGTGTAACTTTTAGATACTTGCTGTGAACCCAGCTAAAAGAAATTCTGTAAGGAAACTATTAGCCCTTAGCCACTTCTCTCGGGTTCATGATTCAAAAAGACCAACATTCATTAAACTTTATTACTGAGCTGTATGAAGTTTCTGTGGATTAGGAGACAGCAGGACCCTCTGTTCAGAGTTTTGAATGGTGCTGAAGCTTTTCATTAACCTGGAAGTCTTCTATTTACATGGTTCACAGCCTAGTCTCAGCTCACTTGGAAGTAACAAAGGGTGTCAGGACAGCAGGGCGGTAGGAGTCCCTCTGCATGAAGGCTCCCATCTGACTCTGATCAGGTCAACATTTTAACTCCAACCTCATTAAGTAATATAAAATGGAAATGATTGAATATCAGGAATCACATTTCAGATTTGACTCTGTCTCTTCCTCACACTTTCTCTACATTACATAGTGTTATGTGGTATGGTTTGGGGAATTTCACTCTGTGTGCTGCTGGCATTTCTTTTTTTTTATTTAAATTTATTTACTTTTTAATTAGTGAGTCACAGTGAAGGTACAGTTACAGATTCACACATTTTTGTGCTTGTTTTTCCCTCATGCAATGTTTGAGATCCCATCCCTCCACCAGTGTCCATTCTCCACCACCAATGAACCCAGTGTCCCTACAATCCCCAATCCCATCCCCCCACCCACGCCGCCTCTGTGGCAGGGCATTCCATTTTGATATCTCTCTTTCCTTTTGGGTACTGTGGTTTTCAATAGGGGTATTGTATTGAGTAGTCATCCTGTTCAGTCTCTAGTCTACTTTTAGTACGCATCTTCCTTCCCGTGCGGGGTCTCCAATCACATATTACTTGGTGTTCCCTTCTCTATCTGTGATGACTTTCCCCCAGCGTGTGAAGCCAGCTTCCTAGCTACGGAGCCAACCTCCTGGTATTATATACTACTATTCTTAGGTATTAGTCTCCTACTCTGTTATTTTATATTCCACAGATGAGTGCAATCTTTCTATGTCCGTCCCTCTCTTTCTGGCTCATTTCACTTAGCATGATACTTTCCATGTTGATCCACTTATATGCAAAGTTCCTGACTTCATCCTTTCTAACAGCTGCATAGTATTCCATTGTATAGATGTACCAAAGTTTCCTCAACCAGTCATCTGTTCTCAGGCACTCGGGTTTTTTCCAGATTCTGGCTATTGTAAACAGTGCTGCGATGAACATATAAGTGCAGATGTCATTTCAACTACACTTTTTTCTTTCTCCAGGATATATTCCCAGAAGTGGTATTGCTGGATCAAATGGGGGCTCAATTTCTAATTTTTTGAGAAGCGTCCATATTGTTTTCCAAACAGGCTGGACCAGTCGGCATTCCCACAAACAGTGTAGAAGGGTCCCTTTCTCCCCACATCCTCTCCAACAGTGGTTGCTTTTGTTCTTTTGGATGTGTGCCATTCTCTGTGGTGTGAGGTGGTATCTCATGGTTGTTTTGATTTGCATCTCCCTGATGATTAGTGATGCAGAGCATTTTTTCATGTGCCTTTTGGCCATTCGTATCTCTTCCTTGGAAAAGTTTCTGTTCATATCTTCGGCCCATTTTCTGATGGAGTTGGATGTTTTTCTTGTAGAGTTCAACCAGTGCTTTATATACCCTTAATATCAACCACTTATCTGATGGGTATTGGGTGAATATCCTTTCCCATTCTGTAGATTGCCTTTGTATTCTGGTCACTGTGTCTTTTGCTGTGTAGAAGCTTTTTAGTTTAATATAGTCCCATTTGTTTATGCTGCTGGCATTTCTAAGCCCCACTTGTACCCAACTTCTAGCAAAGCACTGGAAGAGAACAGTGCGGGAAGTTTTGCCCACATAATAGAGCAGGAATAATTCTCCTGGACGATATGGCAGAAATGAGAAATCACTTGCATCTACACCAGTATCTGTAGTTGAAAGCAAATTATAAACTAAGAAGCATGTGTTCTTAAGATGTGGCAAAAAACAAGTGCTAGTGTATGGTTAATATTGCTATTAGCATTAATGAATACCGGATTAGCAATGCTAACTTGTTTAATATTTTTGAAATAGCTGATTTCTTTTGTATGTTGAGGCTTACAATATATAGTTATGTCAACCTGTAAGAGAACAAACTGACATCACATATCTCTGACATGATGCATTGTGAAGGACACGCAATGTTGCCTATGTGTTATTTTTACCAAAAAATATTTGTGTTTATAGATGAGAGATAGGTGACATGCTCCCATACCTCATCTCAGAATTGTATTTGTTGTCAACCTCATTGACAGGGGAAACAAACACAAGAATAAGCAAATGGGACCATATCAAATTTAAAAGCTTTACATGGTGTTGGAGACTATGCAGCCACCTAAATAGAAACTAGCAATCGGTAGACTCTTAAACATATCTCCAACATGGAGTTGATGTCCTATATAATAATATATATAAATATATTATAACAAATATAATAATGCATATTATATATATATCTTGATATTTTTATGATTTATATATATGATTTATAAGCCATAGAAGGTGAATGCTTTTTATGCTTTGAGACTTGAATTTGACTCCAGTCTCTAAGATAATTTTTTTTTTCTTTTTGGGTCACACCTGGCGATGCACAGGGGTTACTCCTGGCTCATGCGCTCAGGAATTACCCCTGGCCGTGCTCAGGGGACCATATCGGATGCTGGGATTTGAACCCGGGTTGGCCACGTGCAAGGCAAATGCCCTACCCGCTTGCTATCTCTCCAGCCCCGAGTCTCTAAGATAATTTTAAATAAAATATAGGACTAGACATTTATCCAAAGAAAATATACAGATGGCTCAAGAGTACATGGAAAATAGTATCAACCTCTTAGTGAAATGCAAATCAAGTAAGGTATTATTTCACACATGAGAATAGTGTGCAATAAAAAAATGGAAAAACTACTAGTGGTTAGATGCAAAAAAAAAGACGTATCAAAGATATTTCTACCCTGTTGGTAGAAATAAAAATTTCCACAGTCTCTGTGGAAAATGTTACATAGATGTCTTAAAAAAATAAAAATAGAAATACCATATGATCTGGTAATTCCATTTATGTTGTGAATAATGCTGTTATGAACACAGAAATACCTTCCTGAATTCATTTTTTTCATATCCTTTAGAGAAATGCTTAGGAATGGAATCATAAAGAATGCTTATCTAAAGATGGTTGGGTCAAGATGCTCTGTTTTTGTTTGGGGGGCCACACCCAATGGTGCTAAGGGTTTGCTTTAAGCTTTGCACTGAGGAATACTCCTGTCAGACTTTGGGGGACTACCTGGGGTGCCAAAATTGAAGCAGATCAGCCATGTGCAAGGCAAGCACTCTACTTGTTGTCCTAACTCTTTGGTCCTGATAAAGTAATTTTTATTGGAATACTACTCTACCACTGAAGGTAAAATTGTACTTTGGGATACAAAGCGGATGGAATGAGTGAATTGAGTAAGAGAATGAAAGACAATAATCAGATAGTTTCACTCAGATCTGGAATGTAAGTGGAGCAAACTAACTGACAAAAATGACAAAGCAAAATTCTTAGACTCTCTTAGAGTCAGTGAAACTATGGTGGTTTACCAGAGAGTGGAAAGAATACATTTTGATCAAAGACACCAGAACCTTGGTGGTGGGTACATTGTGTTCTATATACATAAAGGTCTGAGATGTATCCCAAACTTCATACTATTGTAAGCCAATGATAAACCAATTTCCAGAGTTTACTTTTAAACTGAAAAACTGTAAGAATTATATTAAGATTATAGCACAGCGGGTAGGGTGTTTGCCTTGCACACTGCTGATCCAGGTTCGATTCCCAGCATCCCATATAGTCCCCTGCGTACCGCAAGGAGTTAATTCCCAAGTGCATGAGCCAGGAGTAACCCCTGTGCATCACCAGGTGTGACCCAAAAAAGACAAAAAAAAAAGAGAGAGAGAGTATCCCGCCCGCATGGCAGAGCCTGGCAAGCTACCAGTGGCGTATTCAATATGCCAAAAACAGTAACAACAAGTCTCACAATGGAGATGTTACTGGTGCCTGCTCGAGCAAGTCGATAAACAATGGGACGACAGTACTACAGTGCAATAGTCTGTGAACAACTGGCCTTTATTCTTCAAAATGGTCAGTGCCTTAAAAATGAAAGGCATGAAAGCCCAGGATGCTCTTAAATAAGGGATTTTAAAAAGACAAGACAATTTGAATGTCCCATGTGGTGCTACATAAAATACCTACAGAGGATGTTACTGGAACAATGGGGGAAAACTGAATGGTGCCTCACATTAAATTATACCATTTAGCCAATGCTAAACTTGGTAGATGAAATTAGGACATTTTATTATGTGGAAGTATTTCCCTTAGGAGATTATGCTGAAGTTTTTAGTGGTAAAATGGCATGTATCTTCAACTTCAAGTCATTTCAATATCCAAGAGTCAGTTTCCTGAAAATATTGGATCCCAATATAGAGTTTAACTATCCCCTAACCCTCGTCTTGACTCCCACAACCAGGTTTCTGCTTCTGTAGCACCAAGGGTTCTATTTGATATGCCACATCTACCCAGTTTTCAGATCTTTCCTACTGTACTGTTTTTTCTGCTTATACCAAAGATTGAGATTTTCTCCTCACTCTGTCACCTTACACCCAAGCCCTGTTCTCCATTATTGCACCAATATAAAAATGTGAGGAATTGTGTTTAATGGTAATAAGAAACACTCTTTCCTAAATAAAGCATGAGTATTGTACTGCAGTGTCATCTGGGACCCAGGCTTTTGTCCGTGGCTTTCATCCTTTTGTAAAGTTACTTCATGATGTCATTCTGAATACTGCCTTTATCCAGCTTCCAGGCAAAAAGAAAATACTATCCAAATGAGTCCACCACCTTTCACCTTCTAGGATCCCAATAATTTCTGTAAGCACCTTGACAAATTTAACAGAGGTTAATAAATGTTCTCTTCCCACTGGACACACGGTGACCCCAAAGGATATCAAGAAATTTATTAGTAAGAAGAGAAAAAAGAAGAATGAGACAACTAGTATTCTGCCACTCCAGAAATGCCAGTGCTCCTGCACCCATTAGTTTATCGAGTCAGATATTTATTAGTGTGTATGCTGAGGTAAGGAAATGAATGAAAAACTGGACATGGTTTGCATACCACCTATCTCCTTCAAGTTTGCAGGTTATCTAGGGAGGCAAATGAAAAAGCAAGTAGTACAAATCAGAGATGAGTCTAAATAAAACTCAAAATGAAGGAGCCAAATTCATGCAAGGTTTTATCTCTAAGATTTATATAATAAATATGGCAAAAAAATGACAAGGAAAAGAAATAGTGGAAATAGAGCACAGAAAGATTTGAATAGTCAGTGTCTTGACTTTACTTACCTGGACAGAGGGGATGATTTGAAAAAGAACATAAATTTAAATTATAAGTAAAATGGGAGGATATTGTACCTACAATACATGATTTTGAGCCTGATGGACTAGGCAATGGAGGAACCATTATTGATTTTAAGTTGCAAGGTATTAAGTGAAAGTAGTATTATTTTGAAGACTGTTAGTTGCAGATAGAAGTAAGAAGATTGGAGTTGGTAAATGAGACAATTGACAATTGTAAGATTGTTTAAAAATTATTGGAAAAGGGAAGGAAATATATATAATGAAATAAAAATTAAAGAATAAGAATGATAACCAAAGAATAGAAGGAAAAGAAAATAAATAGATGATTCTAAAGATTGTAGCCTAAAAGACTTTGGCTAAAGGAAATGCTTGCAAATTCTGGAGGATTTTTTACATTTTAGGCAGAGTTATGAATACTCTAAAATGCATGCCAAAGTTATTAAGTAAATCTTAGAGAATTGAAAGTCCCATATGTATTTCTTTATGTTCATTGAAACCTTTACTCTGCTTTGTGGTTAGCTATCTATATTTTCCAGTTAGAGCAATATCCAGTATTTTTTTTTAAGAAAAGTAATGTGGTGTGCTTCTGGGTAATGGGACTTCACCCACCTACTGGGACTTTCACCACGGTCAAGTTCTGGCATGGAACACCTTGCACCCAGAACCCTGTAGGTTTTTCCCTCATGGACCACAGCCCCTAGATTAAGAAATCACCCTGTCTGATGTCAGCTCTAACTGTCCAAACCCACAACTGCACAGATGTGTTAATGTCCACACGAGATTAATATTAAACACTCTCTTCATATTGAAGCCATCAAACACAATGGCCATACTTCACTACAGTCATACCCTTATATATTTCAGTCAACTAAACAGAGTGACAAGTTAAAAAAAACCCTTGTCATTGTCTAATATGACTACATAGTAAAGGCAAAAATTAGAACAGAGGAGGTACTATCAGTAGCCATCTAGTCTTAACAACTGAAGAAATCAGTTAAGTAACTGGGAATCTAAACCTCCAACATTAAACCACTCAAAACTCAAAGAACAATGAGGAAACTAAGGAACCCAACTACTGTGTCAGAAAGAGATAGAAATCCAGGCAAACCCTAAAGCCCGTTAAATTCTTTTTTTTTTTTTTTGCTTTTTGGGTCACACCTGGCGATGCACAGGGGTTACTCCTGGCTTTGCACTCAGGAATTACTCCTGGCGGTGCTCAGGGGACCATATGGGATGCTGGGATTCGAATTCCAGTTGGCTGTGTGCAAGGCAAACGCCCTACCCGCTATGCTATCACTCCAGCCCCAAGCCCATTAAATTCTTGAGTTGATTAATGAGGACCTGAAATCAACACTTAGTACATTGGCAATTGAAATTAAGCAAGCACTAGATGAGAAATTCAACCAACTCAAAGAACTGGTTCAGAGGATGATATAATCTATGCAAAATAAACTGAAGGAACTAAAGAACACAATAGAAAGCCATAGTAGCAGAATGGCACAGGTTAAGAACCATATAAATGAACTTGAAGACAAAATACAGTTCAGCATTGACAGGTAACTAGGTAAAGTGAAGTGAAGCACTAGCATGGGCTTCAAGAGGCTCAAGAAGTACCAAGCAAAATAAACCTAAGCATAACAATGCCAAGACATATATTAATCAAAATGGCAAAATCCAAACAGAGAGACAGGCTTCTAAAAGTTTCTAGAGAGAAGAAAAGGCTTAAATAAAAGGGAACAACATATGAATCACAACAGATATGAAATTGTACAGGAAAGAAAAAAGTGGAATAACATGTTCAAATTACTCACTAAAAAAATCTTTCAACCTAAGTCCACTACCCTGCTGAGCTCTCATTTAGATGGGAGGGAAGGATAAAAACATCCTCAGACAAATAAGAGCCGACAGCATTCTCTATAATTAAACTGGTCCTGAAGAAAATACTGAAAGGCCATTTATATAAACCAAATAGCCAATCATAGAAGCAACAACCCCACACAGTAAAATGACAGCACAGCCTTTTATATCAATAATTTCTCTGAATTTCAGAAGACTAAATTCTTCCATCAAAAGACAGAGTAGCAGAATAGATCCAGAAACAAAATAAACCCATTTGCTGCTTGTAGGAACATATCTAAAATCATAGGATAGTCACACCCTTCGCTTTTCTAACCTGCATTCATTTTTAGAGTTTATATATATATAATACATATATAGTATGGGCTAATATTGAACATGAGGGAAAACAGGGGCCAGGAGGATAGGTTAATGGATGCTTGCCACAAGAGTGTGTGGGGGATGAAGGGCACAGGTAAAAGGATATACCTGATTATCTTTCATTATCTGTATTGCAAACCATAAGGCACAAAAGGAAAAAGAGAGAGAGAAGAAGAAGAAGAAGAAGAAGAAGAAGAAGAAGAAGAAGAAGAAGAAGAAGAAGAAGAAGAAGAAGAAGAAGAAGAAGAAGAAGAAGAAGAAGAAGAAGAAGAAGAAGAAGAAGGGGGAGGAGGAGGGGTGGGGGAGGAGAAGAAGGGTGGAGGAACAGGGAGGAGGAGAGGAGGGGGAGGGAAGGAGGGGGAATAAGGAGGGGCAGGGGACAGGGGGAGGAGGAAGAGAAGAAGAAGGAGAAGAAGGAGGAGAAGAAGAAGAAGAAGAAGAAGAAGAAGAAGAAGAAGAAGAAGAAGAAGAAGAAGAAGAAGAAGAAGAAGAAGAAGGAGGAGGAGGAGGAGGAGGAGGAGGAGGAGGAGGAGGAGGGGGAGGGGAGGAGGAGGAGGGGGAGGGGGAGGGGAGGAGGAGGAGGGGGAGGGGAGGGGGAGGGAGAGGGGAGGAGGAGGGGGAGGGGAGGAGGAGGGGGAGGAGGAGGGGGAGGGGAGGGGGAGGGAGAGGGGAGGAGGAGGTGGAGGGGAGGAGGAGGTGGAGGGGAGGAGGAGGGGGAGGAGGAGGGGGAAGGGGCTGCAACAATGATGATGACGATGACTACAAGGGGGTTGGAAGGGAAACTGGGACCATTGATGTTGGGAAAATTACACTGGTGAAGGGATGGGTGTTGGAACATTATATAACTGAAACAAAATCATGAACAACTTTGTAAATGTGTATGTCACTGTGATGCAGTTTTTAAAAATAATTAAGTGGAAAAAGTAAAATAAAATCACAGGATAGACACAGAGTGAAAGGATAGAAAACAATCACAAAAGTAACAGTAAATAGAACAAAAGCTGGGACGCCCATACCTATATCAAACTAAACAGCGTTTAATCTAAAGAAAGTAATTAGAGGTAGGTATGGACACTATTTATTGCTAAAAGTAAAAATATGTCAGGAAGCACTAACTATAATTAATATATATGCACAAAATGTAGAATCAGCAAAGTTTATAAGACTATTTCTCACAAGCCTAAAGAAACATATGGATGGAAACACAATAGTAGTGGGGGACTTCAACACTCCTCAGTCTTCATTGGATGGACAGATCAACTAGGCAGAATGTTAATAAAGGCAGGAGAGCATGAGATAAATAACTAGAACAGCTGGTATTATTGGATATATATAAGGCCTTACATCCTCAAAAAGCTGAATACACATTCTTCTCTAGTGCACATGGAACATTCTCCAGGATAGATCACATATTATGTCATAAGATAAACCTACATAAATTTACAAACATAAAAAACATACCAAGTATCCTATCAAACCACAATGCCACAGAGATATAAATTAATCATAAAAAGATAAGATATGGAGAAAGTCTAACACCTTGACACTGAACAACATGCTATAAATAATAGTTGGATCAAAGAGGAAATCAAAGAAGAGATTTAAAAATTCCTTTAGACTAATGATAGTAAAGGAACAAGTTATCAAAACCTATGGGACACAGTAAAAGCCATACTTAGAGGGAAACTTTCAGGTCTACCTTAGGAAAGAAGAAAATGATAAAATCAATCTAAATACACGTCTCAAACATATGAATAGCCAACAATAAACAAATCCAAAGACCAGCAGAAAAAATGGAATAATAAAAACCAGAGCAGAAATCACTGATTTAGAAACCATGAAAGTATAAAAAAAATCAATGAGACTAGAAGCTGGTTTATTGAAAGTATAAATAAGATGGACAAACCTTTATCTGGACTAAAAAGGGATAAAAGGGAAAGTACTCAAATAAATAGCATTGGAAACTAAAGGGGAGAAATTACAACAGAATCCTCAGAAATCCAAGACATCATGAGAGCTTACTATGAATAATTCTACTTAGCTAAGTTGAAAAACCTAGAAGAAAGGGAAAGATTCTTAGAAACATGTAATATCCCAAAACTGAACAAAGAGGAAAAAGAAAGCCTAAACAGGTCAACTTTCCATATTGACATTAAAACTGCACCTAACTGTTAAAAAAAAGTAACATCAAGTACCTAGGAATCAACTTAACAATAGAACTGGGAGATGTGTACCATGAAAACTAAAACACTGAAGAAAGAAACAGATGAACTTAAAAACAAAAAAAATATTCCATGCTCTTGATTTGAAAAATCAATATTGTTGAAATTACCATATCACCTAAACTACTATATAGATTTGATGCAATGCCTATCCAAATTCAGATGATATTATCTAAGGGCTTAGAACTGTCCATGATCCAGTTTGTATGGAATCACATAAGACCCTGAATAGCCAAAAACATACTGAAAAATAAGAACTGGGGGTATCTCATTACCTAACTTGAAGCTATACAATAAAGCCATAGTGATCAAAACAGCATAATATTGGCAGAAAGATAGACTCTCTGAATAGGATATCCAAGAACCAAAGCCCCATGTATATGGTAAGCTAATTTTTGACAAAGGTGGTGAAAGCATAAGCTGAAGTAAAGATAGCCTCTTCAACAAACAGTACTAGTGAAACTGGATAACTATGTGAAAAATATTAAAACTGGGTTTGTACTGCACGTCTTCCACAAAAGTTAATTAAAAGTGGATCAAAGACTGTGAGATCATACCAGAATTTATAAAATACATTGAGGAAAATATAGGCAGAATGCTCCAAGATCTGAACTTCAAAGGTGTCTTCAGTGATACAATGCCACTGACAAAGGTGACAGAATAAAAAAATAAACAAATGGGTCTACATCAAATTAGAGTTTCTACATGGCAAAAGAAACAAGAGCTAAAACTTAGACCATTAACTGTATGGGAGGAAATATTTGTGGTAAACATATCATATAAACAGTTGATATCTGGGATATATAAAGTACTCACAGAGATCAGTAACGTTGTGTCAAAAATCCAACTATAAATAACTTTGTAATTCACAGTGCTTTAATAAATGAAATTTTGTGAATAAGTAAATTGCAAGACATACAAGAAAAGTTGTGTTTATGAGAGACTACTGATATTTTAGGAGGGCTCATGTGTTAAATACAATGTAAGAACATGTTGTTACTTCAATTATTCTTCAAGAAATTGAAGATTTTATGTGTTAATCCTTCACAAAAAGGAAAATAGAAATTTACTCAAAGTTCCAAGAACTAATATTTAATTAGTGTCTGTTTTCTGTCAAACACTATGAAACCTGAATCATTTCATACACCATTGGCTTTGGGGGAGGCATACCTGGAAGTGCTCAAAGCTAACTCCTGGCTTTATGCTCAGGGATCACTCCTACAGGTGCTGAGGAGACCAAATATGGTCCTGGAAATTGAACCAGTTGGCCACATACAAGGCCGTGTCTTAACCTGGTGCTATCTCTGCAGCCCAAGGCTTTTTAAAAAAAAAAATTCAGAGCAGATTAGGTGCTGTGCTCAGTTACACAGCTAGGTAGTTGAGTTAGTATTCAAATTCCCAAAACACTGCTGCCAGTACTGCTGTTTTTTTTTTTTCCTTTGCTGGCCTACCCATCTTCCTAGTTCTTTCTTTTTTCTTTCTAGTTCATCAGATATGAGATTCATTGAGAAAATATTCATCTGTGTTTTATGCAAGTCACAGCTAATTGAAATGTTTTAAAAGCTTAAGATCTTTGTGTTACATAATTTTATAAATATAAAGTGGAAAAGCTTTTGGGAAGCAGCATTTAGTTGTTTGGATCTTAACCTAAGGAAGTTGATATTATCAAACCATTTGAAGAACAATACATCTCAAGGAAATTTATATAAATAAAGTTTGTCCAAAGCAAACAGATTCTTCTGTTCTCATTAGTTAGGATAGTAAGGAATTTGCTCAGGTTACCCATTTGGAGAACTTTTCAGAAAGATATTGTGAACACTAAAATGTTTGGTCGATAAAAGTTAGTTCCAATTAGGGATAGTATAACAGTTATTTTGTTTCAGAAATTGAAAAGATAAAGACAAATATATCTTTGGTTAAAATAAACTCTTCCTTTTCTTATTCATTTGAAGAGTCTTGTACAATCATTGATAGTTTCAATTCTCTCTAAGCTTTCCCCACTGGCTTCTTGGATAATGTTTTTTTTAATAAAAAATCTCTTGTATTTATTCTTGACTATTAATTAAGTTATGTTCTCACATGCAACTGTGAGGTCTATCAAAGAATGTTCTCATGGAATTAATTCTTCAGATCCCAGTGTCCCTTTGGAATGCTTCTTCAGTGTTGCTGTTTTGTGAATGGTTAGAATTTGAATAATCTCTGTCCAAGTCACACTTAATATCTCATCAACTTTAAACCAGCTCCCCAAAATTAACTAGAGTCTTTGAATTTCTAAAGTACATGTATTTCTTGTTAGAGTTGTATTTGTCAACGTTTTACTAGATTAAAAATCAAATGGAAAATTTATTTCAGATATGTCAAATTAACTTTAGAGAGCAAAAGAATGCCATTTAGTGGTGTAGTGTAGCTTGTTACTAAATTGAGCTTTAGGAAATTTAATTTAGTTCCCTTTGGCCGCTTTCATTTAAGCTGAGGAAATGATTTAACAATCAAAATATAGTTGTTTTTTAAACACAACTGGCTCTTTACATTCCTAGATCTTTGCTCCCTGGAGAAAACACCCACTTGACACGCAGACACTTCACTGATGCTTCTAACATTGCTCCGGTAATACACATCCAACTGCTGTCTGCTTCTGAAAATTGGATTGAGAGATGAGTTGATGCACTGAAAACAGCAGAATTTGTAATTTTGTCAATAGATTTAAATGAGTGTCCGATATTACTGTAAATGCACTTGAATGTTTACTAAGTCTCCTAAGAAAAATTAAAAATCATTGTAAGTGATCTGGAATAAGCTCCAACAAGTATTTCTTTCTTTTAAAGAAATAATCAAATAAAAATATTAAATATGTTTTAATAGGACAGTGTGTATTAAATAACTTCATTCAGCTGAATGTTTTCTAGCAAGTAATGGAAAGCACATTTCTTTGAAAGATAACTGTTGAAAGGAGACACTTTGCAATAACTTGAAATTTCCATTAAAAGACTATTAGTTAGATCTACTGTTGTAATATTCTTAGCCACCTAAAGTGCTTATTAAAAGTAAATGGTGTGTCCCTTTTGGCAACTACTGACTGTTAATGTGTGAATAGGCTTCCCACTCAGTAACTCTAAAGATAAGCATCATTTATTCAAGCTACCATGGGTAGCATGGACCAAATAATATCTCTGTGACACTGAAGGACACAATATCAGTCAAAGTAATATAAATTGCATCCAATAATGGTCTTTTCCCAGTTCTAGTCTGCCTGAAATTTATTCCCTAACCCATCTCTAAAACAGTTGTTTTGCAAATCAGGCTCTCTTTCTGGGATAACAAGTTTGCGATACTGCATTCTGTTCTTTATACTCCAGTCACATTACATCAAGCAGGTTCCTGCTTATAAGGAAGCCACTATATGGTCAGGCCCATTGAATTCATTTTAAAGCCCTAATTTATTTAGCAAAACCTACACGATCTTGGGGCTGAAGTGATAGAACAGCAGGTAGGGCGTTTGCCTTGCACTCGGCCAACCGGGGTTCGATTCCCAGCATCCCAAATGACCCCCTGAACACCGGGAGGGGGAATTCCTGAGTGCAGAGCCAGGAATGACTGCTGTGCATTGCCGGGTGTGACCCAAAAAAGAAAAAAAAAAACTACACAATCTTTGTGAAAACTGAATGAAAACCCAGAAGATGGGCATGTATGCTGCATCCCAGTGTAGCCTCTCACAGGTTCCAGAAACCTCAGCTGTGCTGTGTAGCTACTAGGACTACTGTGTTTGAGAAGGTGTTTTTGTGTTGTGCCAGAGCACTCCAATATTTGCCCAGATTTCACTCTTCCAAAATAAAGTAGGAAGCTTTTGTGGAAGTCTAGTCTCCTCTGTTTTCCAGATGAATCCCACAGCAACAATCCCATGTGCATACTCACAGAAGAAAGCAGAGTTAGACCCCTGGTAGCTGTGAGCGACTTTTCACCTCTGACCACCGCTATTTTTTCTTCATTCTGATTTAATTCCTCTCTGACCTAATCCCATGATTGACTTTGGTTTCTGTGGTATTTGATTTGAAGATCATGATCATTATGCAACTGGCCTACGTCTGCCTTCTCTGGGGAAAGCTGTGGCCACCTTTTGCTTATAATGTCCACTCATTGTTTATCAGTGCTCATTGCAAAGCAGCCCTGGAACCATTCTGTAAGCATTGTTGCTCTGGGACTGTGTGGTGGAGATAATAATGAGTACAGGGTCATAGGACTAAGAGATTTTCCTTCAGAAGAATTGAAGGAACAAGACAGCAGTAAGTCAGTGTTTGTGATCATGGTAGTAGAAAGTTTCTAGCCTGGCAAGGTCAAACATTAGCTTTATAAGTGGGTCATAGGAATATGGTGTAGATGCACAGGTCACTGTAGCTGAGCAAACTGAAGAACTTCAAATCCATGCTGTCCACTATTGCATTATGCTTCTGTTCCAAAGCTTGGGCAGCCATAGGTCTTCCTAATCTTGCTCCGCCTCTAGCCACTTCTCACTAGCACCATCCGCTTTCTCATCAGACATCTCCTCATCCCCCACTCTATTCTTTTTTACAGATTTCCATACTCCTCACCTTCCTCCAAAGGAGGCTGCTGCTTCTCCCTTTTTTTATTTACACAAGGGACTGACATTTTCCTCACTTACCTTTGCTTTTGATCTTGACCCTCGCTCAATATCTTCTTCTTTCATTCCTTGACCATTTACCAATTGCCTCTATATGATCCTACAAACCTCCAGGATTCTAGAGACTTCCAAACCTTCAACCTTGGTGCTAGCAAGCATTGCGATTCTTGTCTTCTCCTTTCCAGTACAAGCTTACTGGAATCTTACCTCCTACGATTATTAAATGAAAGACATACAACCTCCCTGCCCCTCTGGATCTTCCTCTCTGATCTTTCTCCTTTGTTTTGTCTCTTCTATGTCTATTCAGAAGTATTGACATTTGGCCCCTCCTCCTTTTTCTTCTAGTTCTCTTCCCATTCTGTCTTTCCTTGGCTCTCAGTTTGGATGTCCATCGTCATCATCTCGTTGAACGTCAAATTTCTCGAGTGGTCTCAGTAACATCTCCATTTGTCCTATCCCTGAGATTTTAGAAGCCTCTCTCTCTACTCGGCCTTCCCAACGATGCCGTATTGGAGGCTCTTTCAGGGTCAGGGGAATGAGACCCAGCTTTGCCATATGAATACACCATAGGAAGCTTTCGAGGCTCTCCCATGTGGGCAGGAAACTCTCAGTAGCTTGCCAGTTTCTCCCAGAGGGAGAAGTAGGTCATAAGATATCCTGCGGCCACAAAGAGGCCTCATGCTTCTGGGAGCTTGCTTTTAAGTCTCTGGATGTTGGCCATTAATGGGATTACACACACCTGGGATTCTCTGCCAGTACCTTCATGCATGAGGCTTGTCTGAACGTGTGGAGAGGGGCCTTGAGCATGGCTGTGGTTAGGTTCCAGAGGTCTTCGGTCACTGGGAGCTCTGCTTGAGGCGAGGGTGGGGGGATGGGTAGGGAAGCTGGAGCCCATCCCCTCTGAGGGGCCTGGGGAAAGACAGCCAGGGGTGCCGACAAGAGACTCTCTGGATGTCCATAGTCAGCCATTTCAGTTTTGTGTAATCCCAGCTCCATGTTCTCTGCCCTACTGAAACTTGTCATTCCTTTTAGTTAATTTCTTTTTTAATTCCTCCACTCACCTCACCATCCTTCTACTCCGCAAGCATCTGGTCATACACCTTCCGCCACTCTATACAGATGTACTTATCTTCCTTGACACTAAGGAAATTAATTGGGCATGTCTGCCATGAATTCCTCCAAAATTCTTCTACTCTGAGTTAAGCTTGTGTTACTTCTCTTGTTTTCCCATATTCTTATTTTTTAAAGAATGAGTATCTGGCCTTTTTCTTAGTTTCAGCTGGTTCCACTCCTCTTAGATCTAATCTTTTTTCTGTCTTCATCCCCCCACCTGAACTCAGTTTTCCTTGTAATAAATATGCTCATCTCCTCCATCTTTTTGGAGGGGAAAGCTTTTTATTTCCCTCTGTCTTCTCTTTCTTTTTCTTTTATAATTGCCAAACTTTCTGACAAAGAATACTTTATCTTCTCTCTTCATCCATTTTTCTCTGCCACCTGCATATTTCATTAGTTGGATATTCCAATGTCCACCTCCACCTTTCTACTGAGCTGCTTTTTTCAAACATGGGATAATGTAATGCATAGCTCTGAGATCTGAGCTAAGGCCCTTTCATCTTCACTGCATAATGCTTCTATTTTAGTCTTCACATAATTGTGTTTGAGAACTAACTCACATAAGTCAGAGAATATGCATGAAATATCATTGTAACATTTTCAAACCTTTTTTCAAACCTTCAGGTTAGAAATGTATTTGTACTTATATAAACATTACCTACTACTCAGAATACAATATTTTGAACATTATTGCATTAATATGTTATGTTTTGAAGAAAACATTATTATTTGTTTCCATAAGATTAATAGATCGAACTAAATTCGATTGTAGAAAATGTCAGTGAATTTCCTAAACATTCCATATTTTCTCATTGGTGATTTACAGGAAGAACTGATCTCACCTGGGCAGCACTTGATCTATTCAGTAATAGAATAACTTCCTTAAAAAAGTACTTCTAGGGGCTGGAGCAATAGCACAGCGAGTAGGCGTTTGCCTCACACTTGGATGACCTCAGCATCCCATAGGGTCCCCTGAGCACTGCCAGGAGTAATTCCTGAGTGCAAAGCCAGGAGTAACCCCTGTGCATCACCAGGTGTGACCCAAAAAGTGAAAAAAAAAAGTACTTCTAAATTGAAACTTCATAGATAACAGAAACTACACATTCTGCATATCAGTTTGACTTCCTTCGCTTTAAACATTGTCCAGAGGAATCAGGATAAAGTCCAATGTATAAACTGGTTAGATTTAGTCTTACCTGTAGCACCTGAATGTCTATCAATGAAGGTATTTGGCCAGACTGTGGAGGAGATGCTTAGTAAATCATGATGACAGTCCTTTGCTCAGGGAGTGTTCAGTCAAGTAGCAGACACAAGGTAATCACAATTAAAGAGAATCAAAGTTCATGCCACTCAGAAAATGGGGTATTTGGGGCAAACTTGCTTCAGATGAAGCAACTCTACTCTAACCCCTACACATGATCCTCTGAGAATGAAGACTCAGAAAAAGCCAAGAGAAAGAATATCTCAAAACTATTTAAGAAAGGAGAAAGAGCATTTTTAAAATCTGAAATATCAGAAATGTCTCTGAACACAATATATTTGAACAAGTGCTAAATCATTAGATTCTTCCTTAGAAGATGTAAGATCCTTGTAAGTCTGTTAAAAAGAACCATCAAATGTGAGGATCTGAAAAATGCTTCTTCTGTGGGTTGTTGTTTTAATATGTCCCTACCTCTTGGTATTGTGTCCATTTAAAGGACTTTATGACCAAAGAAAGGTTTCTGCAGCCAGGCAGGGGTTCATGAAGATAAAATGCCTTATGTTTCCCTGCAGGAGGTCTAGCTCTCTCAGACAAGTTTAATAGTCATTCATGCACTGAGAAGATCTTATCTTGTGTCCTATTGGTTCAGGGTCACTTGCTGGCTCACATTATATTGAAATGTGGGTAGACAGAGGGAGTAATTTGTTAATGTCATGTAGGATGAACTTGGTTAGAAAGGGAAGTGTACCCGCTTTATAATAACACAAGTGTTTCCTTGCTAATCCCTTGGCAGGTTCATTATCTGTGCAGCCCCAGGCAATGGTTAGCCTATCGTGAAAGTGAAATTTAACCCTCAGCATGAAATTAATCCTCAAAGACTTATGTCTGCTCAGTCTAGAAATAATACAGTCTAAGTGATTTTATAATCCCTGGCTTTTTTTATGCATAGGTGCTAAACAGTTATCAAGATGTTATAGAACATGCTATATTGTTGATTTTTTTGGTGTGTTCTTGAAAAAACTGGACAATTTTTTTTTTAAGTGAGGGCAGGGAAAAGAGGCAGGCATACCCAGAATGCTCAGGAGTTAGTCCTGGCTCTGTACTCAGAAATTACTCTTAATGGTGCTTGGGAAATATATGGGATGTCAGATATTGAACCCGGGTAGGCCACATGCAAGGAAAATGCCCTACCTCGCTTAAGCCCCCAAATCTGGACAAACGTTTAAAAAAGATACTGATTTCCCAATTCCAGGGTGCAAGTGTAAACCTGACATGGCTGAATGACTTTTTTAAGCACTAATATAATTTGTCATATACTGGTGTACCTATGCAAGGTGTTGTTGCATTCTACTTATGACATGTTATAAATATACATATGAAATGATTTTTTAACTATCACTTAACAATGAAGCTTATTTTATTTGTTCAGCTTATTGGCATTTTGCATGAAAAAAAAAGAGAGGGATACACTGTGAGGATGCCAAATGAGTGTGAATGGTTCCTTGTAGAACCAGGAAACTTAACAAGGGTTTAAGAGTAAAAGGAAGTAAGACTCTTCCCCTTTCCCGGTTTGACAAGACAGGGCTTTATTCTTAGCCTTTTCTTGTATCTACTTCTCCATTCTGGAAGAGCAGATAGAGAGAAACAAGGGAGGAGAGGTTAGGATTGAATGGGAGCCAATATTTACTGAGAAATATATATTCCAAACATTTACCACATATTGTCTTATTTAATCCTCACTACAAATAGCAAAGTAGAGCTTATTCTCCAGATAAAGAAACAAAATGGTCTAAATTTCCTTTTCAGTCTGTGCATTGGGTAAAAATGGCAGAGTTTAGACTTAAATGTAAGTCTGTGTAATTCCAAAACATCATCTATTTCCTGAGTTACAAAATCTAATCCTAAGAGAAGATAAAAGTAATTTTTAATTAATAAAACTTACCTGATTGCAATTCAGTTATTTTCCCGCCCAGACTCTAGAGATCTTTCTAGCTTGAGTGAAGTCAGCCAAAAGGAAAGAGAGAGATACAAAATGATCTCTCTCATATGTGGAACTTAATGGTACACAACAGGGTAGCAACAAAAGGCCTAAGCAACACAACTAGAAAATTGAGCCACAGAACTTAGTGAGATGGGTACACTGATAATGGGTGGGGTGTTGGAATTATGTGCACATGTCCATAACCACCAACAACAGTATTGTAAACCATAGTACACCAATCAAATAAAGAAAAATAATTTAAAAATCAAATAAAAACTAAAAAAAGAAATATTTTTAGTTTAACTTGTTATGATAAAGAATATTAATGTTCCTCTGTACAAATTTGTGTTTTTCTTTTTAGGCAATATCATGACTTATTTATACCATTTCTTAGGTTGCCTTGCTCCATTATACTATATTATTACAAGATTTATCCATAACTCACCCACAGCACCTTTAAAAATTGTTTAAGATAAATATCCAAAAGTTGAGGATAAAGTTACGGGAAATTTTGCAGATTTTTTTTGCCTAAATAATTCAAAGAAATTGAGAACCTCAACTTTAGGAAATATATCTGTATTTCTATTTTAATCCAGCAAATGGTCATTTGTTGGAAGTTTACTTCATTATCTATATTATCTCATTTTAAAACATTTTTTCAAGGAAAGTTGGACTTTCAAAATAATTATTAAAGCTGTGCCTGCATGTATATCTACTTTGCCAAATCTGTTATCATTTTGTATTCCACATTTTGGTTCTCTTATACTTGGCCTGTTGTAACATCCTTCTTCACTATTGCTTCCTGTTGGTTGACATTGCCTGTCATTCTTCTGTGGAAGGAAATTAAACTGATCTGGCACAATTGTTCTTCACAGAGCCAAGTTCATGGAAGCAATGTCCTTCTGGAATAGATACAAATGAACTACTTAGTAGTTTACTCTCATTTCTACCATTTTTACCTATTATATAGGTACCTAGTGTTTTTTTTTTTATTTTTTGCTCCGCAGTAAACTTTTCTCAAAACTACTAGAAGATTCTTCCAAAGCTTTTAAAAATCATATATTTTGTTAATATAGAATCATATAATTAGTTCACTCATAGGCATAGGTGCTATGTGAAGAAATGAGGCAAGGGAGCGCACAGTGCCCAATGAAAAAAACCTTAGCCCAATCTTCAAAATCGAAGTTACCTAAGTTAGAAGAGAAGAATAGAAATGAAGAGTCTATTGAATTGGATATTGACTATTGGTGTTGGATGTGATACATAATACTCTACCCCTAAAACAAACATTTACATTTTATAAATCAATGTTACCTCAATAAATTAAAATATATATTTTTGAAAAAATATCAGTCCTTTCTTATATATACATATCTCCTTTTAAAACTCTCTAACAAGGCCCTTTTCTGTGGTGGTTTAACTTCT
The DNA here is from genome assembly GCF_027595985.1 of Sorex araneus. Classification (NCBI taxonomy): domain Eukaryota; kingdom Metazoa; phylum Chordata; class Mammalia; order Eulipotyphla; family Soricidae; genus Sorex; species Sorex araneus. The sequence goes on from NC_073304.1 coordinate 61,020,332, forward strand.
CATCCACCCATGAAACATTCTGGTCATTGCCCCAGAACCGTCTTTCCTGGCATTGCTACTTCAAATAAGTTTTCTCCATTTAACCCCATCTACTCTCCAATCCATCAAGTCCGTTTGTGTATCCTATATCCTTTAACTGTTTATTTATTTTCTGTATGTGTGGATAAAATTTATTTTAATAGTACTGTATATTTACTTTGAATTCCCTTCCCATTCACTCTGATTTTCATCAGAGTGATAAAAATTCCTTATATTCCAACTTTTTAAATATTCTTATATTCCTTATATTCCAACTTCTTTATATTCCAACTTTTTTAATTTGGGGGGATATTCTTAGTTTGAGGACCATTTGATATGTACCTTATAAATGGGTTTTAAAATTAACTTTAATATTCATAAACTTAAATTAACTTTAAGATTCATAAGAGAATTTTATTTTTTATTAATATTTTTCTAGCTAAGCAAAGTGAAATCATTCCAACTCTAGTAAACAATAGCATTTATTTTAGTACAGTGAAAAATAGCCTGATAAATGTTATTTAATCACACAAAAAGATGGCATCTGCTTTCTTTTCAGAGATTTGTTTCGTCACTGTAGAATGCTTCAAGACTTTCCTTTGAAGTGATGATTTTCACAAGTTGAAATAGTCATTTATAGTGTTTAAAAAATAGTCTTAAGAAGGCATAAAGTTGCAAACAGGCAGTAAAAATGTGTTGCAAAGTAAATTTTTTTGAGTCACCAAGAATGCCTTCTTGTTGGCATTTGTTTATAATTTTGTTTGTTTATCTAAAATTACTTCCAAGTTGTCAGCCTGCAGGAAAGCGTGAAAAGGTGTAATAATCACACTTCAGATCCGTTAAGTTAATACAGAATATTATGGAAAATTGTTTTAACTCTTGAAACTCCCTCTACAACTATAAAAGTGCAAATGAGATTGTCCCTGCTGTTTCAGCCAGGCCTGTGAACCTCAAAGCAATAGGATATTTATAAGAAAATTCCAGACATAGCAGTGCTGCCATGATCCATATGACCTAAACGCTCCAGTTTTTTCTCTCTCGTCCTGCCTAAGAAAAAAACAAAGAGGCATACATTCAAATTGGAAGATCTCAAGTCATTGTTGTAATTCAATGTAGTGAAGATATCTGTATTATTTTTTAGAGTTATTATGTTGATTGGAAGGAAGCCTTTTAAATTGTCATTATATTCTGCTGATTATCAAGTAACTTTTCATAAACAGCTCCAGCTTCTCTCCTGCAATATCCTAACAAGCTGCCTATCTCTATTGTTCAGCAAAGTTTTTGGTTTTCTTTAAAACAGTTTTGGACAGTTCTAATGTTTGAAATATTCTATTGAACTTTTATCGAATGAGCATGGAAATGGCTTTTAACCTATCTGTTCATTGATCTTTCCAAATTGTATGCTTGGAAGAGATTACACTGGTGTCTTCAGCCGTGACTCAAATAGCTTGAAGGAAAAGAACTTTGTGTATTTAAGAATCTTTTCAATGTTCCTAATTTGGTTTGGAATTTAATTCAGTAGATTCCATTTTGCATTTCTCAGAAAACAATTTTGCCAGTCTTAAGGGTATGGTAACTTCATTTTAGGGGCAGATACATCTCATAAAAAATTATTTGAGTACCACAAGAAGCATTTTTATCTCTAAATAGTTCAGAACTGAAATGATAGAGTTATCTTGTTGTGGAACTTATGTTTTTTTGTAGCCCGATATAAAAAACTGAAGTAATGTGGGACTTCAATAAGCAATACTAAGCTTCTAAGAGGAAATATGAATTTGAAATTCAGACTATTCCAAAGTTTTGTATCAACCATATGTAAGACACACAATCACCTACAATATTGTATGCATTAGGGTGTAGCTTTATGGGGAAAAAGTATGTTTAAGCCTCAAATTTTTACCTTTTGATGTAGAAATGCCCAATATAAAATTAAATCAAACCATCTATGTTGTATATAACACATTATATATAACATACATAACATAAATATACATAAATATAGCATATATACATAGCATGTTATACACAACATGTATAACATATACATAAAATATGTAACATATATGTTTAAATTTGCCTTTAAAAGGTAATGATTTGCTTTCTTTTAAAATTTCCCTTCTTGAACAACAAGCATGAAATGTTTGAATCTGTAACTGTACTCTCACTGTTACTCACTAATTAAAAAATTTAAAAAATTAAAAAATTTTTTTAAAATAAAAATAAATAAATAAAATTTCCCTTCTTCTAAAAAGTGAAAAAACATATATTGCAGCATATATTCTTTTGGGTTGCAATGATTAAAATATAGTCCTGGTAAAATAATCAATGTCCAATGTAAAATAGCCTTAACTTCTTTAGCTTTTAAACTTACATCTTAATTAGTTAAAGAATTTTAATTTCCCAGAGACACTAACCACATTTTAGCTGCTCAGTAGTCACATGTGATTAGTAACGGACATGTTGAACAGTGCAGTTTTAAGCTTTTGTGATATTTACTCAAAATTCTAGGGATATTTCATGATAATTTAAAAATTTAGATATTCATTAGAAGACACATGATAAAAATCATTTGTTAATATCCACTAGATGTTAGAGTAAATAAAAGGCCTTTATGTGGGACTGAGTTATGAGCACTTTATTTCCCTGATTTTAGTTATACATTTTTTAGGGAATAGAAGGGTTTGATAGAGAGAGGGAAAATCTCTGGCCATTTGATCATTCTATTTTTGATTTTTAAAACAAATCACCATTTTTCACTTGAAGGCCTAGTAAATCTAAGCTTTTGCAAAAATTTCAAGTCATGTAACTAATGGGCTGAAGCGATAGCACAGTGGCAGGGCGTTTGCCTTGCAAGCGGCCGACCCGGATCTGATTCCTCCGCCCCTCTCGGAGAGCCCAGCAAGCTACCGAGAGTATCTCGCCCTTACAGCAAAGCCTGGCGAGCTACCTCTGGTGTATTCGATATGCCAAAAACAATAACAAGTCTCACAATGGTGACATTACTGGTGCCTGCTCAAGCAAATCTATGAGCAATGGGATGACAGTGACAGTGACATGTAACTAATATTGTAGTTTATTGAAGAGGAGATGGTGATGTTACCTAAGTATGTTGAAAAGCAGTGATAATACTCCTTAAGATGACACTGATTTGGAAAAATATTTTGTTATATTAATCTTAGCTTATAAGAGAAACATTGCCTTTAAAACTAAGTCTAATGAAAATACATGCCCTCCCATTTTGTTTACTCCCAGACTAATGTGAGGGGCTGGAGCGATAGCACAGCGGGTAGGGCAATTGCCTTGTATGCGGCCGATCCAGGTTCGATTCCCAGCTTCCCATATGGTCCCCGAGCACTGCTAAGAGTAATTCCTGAGTGCATGAATCAGGAGTAACCCCTGTGCATCGCCGGGTGAGACCCAAAAAGCAAAAAAAAAAAAAAAAGAAAAGAAAAGAAAAGGAAATCTCCAGACTAATGTGAGTATTTTATCCTTTCCTGAAATGAGAAAGAAAGGTTGAACAATATAAAAGTCATCACTCTTAAAGACTTTCTACCAAATAGAATATATCATTTATGGAATAATAAAGCTTTAGAATGAAAGTTTAGCTGTGTAACAGGATATTCACATCAACAATTTTTATTATGCCTTAAATCCGACATTACTAAATATCTGTGCCCTGCACACTGACCCCACACCCATATATATGAAACATTTTCATACTGAATGAAAATGGTGAGATGTTGGATATGATAGTTCATCATTTAATTGGGTGCTATTGTTGAATCAGAGTAAATCAGAGTGTGAATGACCATAAAAATATATAAAAGAAATGGGACAGAGAGCTAATTCATGTTAAAAACTCTAAGTTTGATCCTCTGCACCACCTGACACTTCAAGCCCCACTTGGGTTGCCCTCTAAGACATATATATGAAAAGGAAGCGTACTATTAGCATGGCATATCCAATTTGGTGCCCAACATTTTCACGTGAAAAGTGAAAATGGCAAAAACTGTACTTTTGCTTCCATGTCTCTTCCTTTTTGTTGTTGGTAATGTTGGTATCTTTTATATAAAGAACTTGGAGTCTAGATAGCATACAATGAATATGTGATATTCACAGTGCATAATTCTGTGAAAATCAATAATGTGTTCTATCAATGGTGAAGCCACTAGGTAAAAACTACAGTAGCAGATAATGACAATCATATAACTGAAGATGACTAGACGGGAAAACAGGAAATATGTAGATACACTGGTAGACATGCTTTTCACTATCTGAAAACTTCACTCTTCTCTGCTAGTTGCCAACACTGAGAGCCTCAGCTTAAGGGCTAGGTTTGATGACCATGTTGACATAATAACTTAATCCCCTGGACATGGTTAAATGGGCCAGTTGTGGATAGCTATTTCAAATTATCCTGTGCTTTTTCAATGAAAGAACAAATAAGACACAGAACTCTCAAATTAGGATATATATATGATAAGAGATTGCTGTTAAAACTATATGACGAACTTATGCAATTCAAAAAATTACACAGAAAAAGTGGGCATAAGGGCTGGGGAGGTGGCTCAAAGGGCTGGAGTCCATGCTTTGCATCTTGGAGCCCAGAGTTTGATCTCCAGCACTCCCTGAAGTGCAGGATGTGGCCCACACCCAAAACCAGGAATGTCCAAAACAGGCATAGATTTCTCCAAAGAAGACACAGATAGCTCCAATGGACACATGAAGAGATGTTTTTCTTAAAGAAGTGAAAATTTAAAGATCCACTAAGGTCTCACCACCTCACATCTGTCTGATAACTATTATGAAAAAGGCAGGAAATAATAAGTTTTGGAGAGGACAGTAAGCAAATGAGGCCCTCATACACTGTTAGTGCAAGTGTAAATTGATCACTGTCACTGTTATCCCATTGTTCACCGATTTACTCGAGCAGGAGCCAGTAACGTCTCCATTTGTCCCAGCCCTGAGATTTTAGCAGCCTCTCCTTACTCATATTTCCCAATGATTGGAGGCTTCTTTCAGGGTCAGGGGGATAGACCTGTTATTGTTACTGTTTTTGGCATATCGAATATGCCACGGGGAACTTGCCAGGTTCTGCCATGCAGGCAGGATACTCTCGGTAGCTTGCCAGGCTCTCCGAGAGGCATATATATTTATTTCCCTCCAGGCCGTGCTTTGCGGCAGCGTGGTCCAGAAATATGTTCACTCATGTCCGTGACAATTATTTGGAAAATATAATTATCTTGTGAGCAATAGCAGCAAAGCAGCTGAGGACAGTAAGCAAATGAAGCCCTCATACATTGTTAGTGCAAGTGTAAATTGATATATCCACTAATGTAAAATAGTGTGAAATTTACCTTAGAAATTAAAAAGGTAAATGCCATATAATTCAGCTATTCTACTCCTGGGTGATTTATTCAAAAATATGAAAATAAATGGTAAGTAAAAGCTATAGTTAACATAAGAATACAGTTTTTGAATTAAACATATTTCACTGCATAATAATGCATAATAGATGATATAGGAATATAATTTGTATTCATAAAGTGAATGGATGAAGATATGGCATATGCATATTTATGTATATATACATGTGTATATATACATACATTTAAATAGATAGATAGATATACCTCCAATAGAATACCACTTAGTTACAAAAATAATTATTGACATTAACAATGAAGGCATTATGCTAAAAAATAAATGGAGAAAGATAAATGCAATATGATTTCGCTCATATGTGGAATAAAAAACAAAAGATAAACCAAAGCCAAAGAGCAAACTCAGAGAAACAAAGAACAAGTTGGTGGTTACCAAGGGAAGAAGAGATTCAAAAATAGGTAAATTACATAGATAGAACCAATTGTATGGCGGTGGATGAAACAAGGACATAGGTGGTGATCGTGTTCTAAATATATACAGATGTTGAAATGATTATCTGAGAAATAGAAATCAAAGCTATTTCAATAAGATGTGGTATTTTTAATTGCATACTTGTCAATCTATATTTTTTTCTTAAGGTATAAAACACTTTCAGAAATTATATGTTTTTTAAATTATCTTGACAGCCAAAACTCAGCTTGACACAGTAATTTTACTAATAAAGCACATATATGAACCAGTCTTTATTGCAGAAAATTCTCTTGGCATTGCATACCTAAAGTTGTGAACGTACTGATTTCACCATTGAAAATACTCCTTTCTCCCTTCCAAATTTATCTACATTCAAGGGAATAAAAAAAAATATGGAATACCTGCCAACTTTTAAAATAAATTATATCAAGATTTTAAGAAGAGATTTCAAAGTATGGAATTGCAGCTGTCCTGTGATGGGTTTTGCCAGAATTTGACCTAATACACATGATTAAGAGTGGGCTTAGAGCCAGAGAGAGAGCTCAACGGCTAAGCACTTGCTTTGCATTCAGGAGGCCCTGATTCAATCTCCATCACCTATGGCCGCCAATTACTGCCAGGAGTGACCCCCAAGCAGAAAGCCAGAAGTAGCCCTGAGCACCACCAGATGTGGCCTCCCACTCCACCAAAAAAACAAAAAAAAATTGTTTAACGGGCTTAGAAATTCCAAAAGTATTTATCTCAAGAAGTAGAATCCTTTGCAGTTGGTCATGTTTCCTTTGTTTTCCACTGCCTCTTCTCTTCTCCCCTTTCTCCCCTTCAAAAAATAAAAAAGCACCATATCACCAGTAGATATAAAACCATAGTAATTTGTTCCAAATTCTAGATAATTTTCTCAAATATTCCAATGCAATGTGCCTCTCTGAGAATTTAAATAGCAAGTTCTTAGCATCTAGTTTATAATGCAAAGCTGGAACGTCACAGGGACTAGAGAGAGAGTACAGCAGGTTGGACCCTTGCTGGGTTTTTTAAAAAATTTATTTTTATTTTAATGAATCACCATGAGATACAATTACAGACTTACAAACTTTCACAATCACGTTTCAATCAAACAAGTTCTAGTATCCATCTCTCCACCAAGCCAGGTTCAGTACCTGACACCACATATAGCTGTGGTGTCCATGACCAGGAGTGATTCCTGAGCACAGAGCCAAAAGTAATTCCTGAGCACTGAGCCAAAAGTGACCTTTAGCACAATCACTGGCTGTGCACCCCCACACCAAAAAAAAATCCACAAAAAGGTAACAGAATGAAGATGGAATTACTATGGCTAATGTAGGCTGTGCTCAATCATTGTCATCCTCATCATAAATTATAAATTAGTTCTCATTTGGCCAGATCTGGCTGTGCATGAGATCACTGTAAAACAGCTCAAGGAGAGAAATTCCCACTCAACAAGTCCTGAGAGACGCCAGCCACTATGGAAATGCCATGTTAGAATCCCTGTGTACTATTTAAGGAGACACAAGAATATGACCAATCTAGAAAGACTTGTTTCTTTCTTTTCTTTTTTTTCCTTTGGGGTGATACCCGGCAATGCACAGGGGTTGCTCCTTGCTCATGCACTCAGGAATTATTCCCGCCTTTGCTCAGGGGACCATGCAGGATGCTGGGAATCGAACCTGGGTCGGCCACATACAAGGCAAACGCCCTACCTGCTGTGCTATCACTCCAACTCTAATGTTTTCTTGATACTTCTTTATCTCCTATTAGAATTCAAACTTCTGTAAGACAGCAAGTGTCTTAGGAGAATTTCACATCAGTGTCCACACACAAAGTGAATGTATGGACATGAATACTAGCTGGCATTAATTTTTGTGCATTTTTAGTGTCCTTTTATACTGAGGGGTAAGGTAAGGTCTTGCTTGTAAATGTATCAACTAAAACCCCAACTGTTTAAATCTTTACACTTAGCTTTTATGATGAAGCTAAGTAGATTTTCACTAAGGTTTAACTCTTATGTACTCATTAGGTGTGTCACTTAGTCTCATTTTGTTTTATGTCTTACATTTCATTTTGTAGGTAGAGCCTCCCAAGCTGTACTCAGAGTGCCTTGGGGACATTCCCAGGGACACTCAGCCAGCCAGTTCAGTGCTGGGCCCTGAGAATTCAATGCTGCTTGGGCCCTGCAGTGTCATGGATTGAACCTGGATGATTTTGTACCCCTAAGCCCTAGGAGTCTTATTTTAAATGAATGTCCTGTGTTTAGTCTTTAAGATATGGAGTCTGAGGCCACAGTGATAATACAGTGAATAGGTCATTTGCCTTGCAATTGGCTGACCTGGGTTAAATCTCCAGCACCCCAGATGGTCCCTCCAGCTTGCCAGGGGTGACCCCTGAGCAAGAGCCAGGGATAAGCCCTGAGCACATCTAGGTGTGTCCCAAAATAAACAAAAAGAAAAAAAAAGAAAATGAAAAAATATTTACAGGCAGGACAGTGCAGGGATTAATCACTTACTTAGCATGGAACTAATCAGGGTTTGATTCCTAGTACCACATATGAATGCCACCAGGAGTGATTTTTTACTGAAGAGCCAGGAGTAAACTCTGAGGTGTAGCACAAAAGACAAAAAAAATAAGTAATTTTATTCTCAAAGGCAAACTTACATTTATGTAAAAATTGCTAGTTGGAATAAGATCTTCATTTTATAAAATTAAATGACTTGTACCATCTCGTAGTGTTTTAGTGTTCACTAATGAACCCACTAGTAATTTTGCTGCTAATATTAGTTGTGTTTTTAATTAGCTAGTTGGTTAATTAGTAAAACAGCTTTCTCTACAAGTTCTGTGGATGTGTTAGGCCTGTTGCTAGGTGGGAAGAGTTCACGTACCTCTTATGTTGCCAGTATTTAGTGATAATTCAATGCTAATATAAGCACACCCTTCCACTGGAATCTCTTAAGCAAGGGTTTATTATATAATGGAATATTTATTATAAAAAGCACTTGGGGAAGAGAGAGGAATGTTACTGAATTCATTGGCTTTGACAGTGTTCCTTAATATACAGTAGGCACTTAAATACTTGGAATGAAATAAGTCTCATTGAATATAGGGTCACAAGTACAGCAAGATCTTTTTGTCCATCCATAATATCAATCCAGCTGTTTATAGGAAGGGAACTGAGAGGAAGCACAGGCTGTCTTTTATCATTCAAATAGGACTGCATATATCTTTCTTTTCAAAGTTGATCATCCTACCTCCCTTTCTATCCACTGTCTACAGTCCTGACAATGAGGTGTGAAACTAAAGTAGGATAGTTGGTTCATTTCTGGAACCTGACTTTCTCCAACACAGTTAATTCACAGCTGATTTACTGGTGTTCAGAGATAAACCCCAAAGTCAACTGAGTGATGTGCAGGTAGTGTTACTTCCCTCTTTAATAACTGAAAAAAACTTATGTTCAGAGAAGGGATTTTACTGGTTATTCACTGAGCTAGGAAGACAAATCTATAGTACAGCAGAGAAACTAGGAAAGCCTAGTTTGATGCCTCTAATCCCAAATTGATATTTTTTCTTTTTTCAAGTGATTTAATCCCAGAATTGTGAAAATAAGGGGATCTCTGAATTGGGATCAAATTTGTGACCATGCTCTCAAAATTAAAGATAAGTTATTAGCAAGTAGTACAGTTACTTTTCTTCATCATTTGGCGGCTCTGTTCACCTATAAAATACTTTTGGAAACTGTGTCCTTATTTGGAACTGACAATAATTTATCCAAATCTTGATAACATATGAGGTCAATCTTGGTATTAAAATAAAAGCTTTCCTTGAAATTTTCCTTAACTATGATAAGCATAAGTATATTTTTTCTATGCATATTAGCCAAGTTTATTATCTCCATTCCCCAAATTTCTTTCTAGCACAAGCATTTATGCTTATGAACACAAATAAATGAGCCATTCTTTTAGTCTTTTTTCTTTGATATCATTGAAAAGGATACTTTCTTATCAGTGTTAAATAAACCATAAAATAGACATGTTTTATCAGTTAAAATGGAAGAGTATATTAGATCTCTGACATTCTCTCTCCATGGGACTCTGGCTTATAGTCTCTGGTGCATAATTAATATCTGGAAAGTGGCTTGGTTCCCAGACCTAGAGGATTCTGGTAGGTCTGAATGCATTTGAATTCCTTGTTCTCGAAATCTTTTCTAGAGGCAAAAAGCAGAGAACTATGGTCTCATCTTGAGCTATAAGTTGTGGTTCAAACAGGTAAGAATGACATGCTATTCTCTATCATCAGGCAATTACTGCCATTGGTGAATACTAGGAAAACAGGGACTGGAGCAGTCAAATGGGAAAAATCAGAGAAAGAAACAATATGGGTAATTTGGTGGATGGGGGAGGGCAATGATTCAGTCTTTTTACTTTACTATGAAAATATTGTATTTCTTATGAATGGATATAGAAATTTTAATTTAATATTTTGTTGTTTCTATTCTTACTACCTTGATAGTGAATGTTATTTTCCATATGTGACCCATTTTCCCTAATTTCCTAAGTTCAAGTTGGCTTCATGCTTATTAAACTCTGTAATGGCCAGCCTAGGTCAGCGCCCTTGGGAATACGTAGGTAGGTGCATCTAGTAATGATGGTATTTGTTGACATTTGATATTAAGCTTGGTTAAATATGCATATATATATTTATATACTATGTACATTCCAGAAGCAGCAACACTATAGTATAATGTTAAGTATAGTTTCGTAATGTTTTGTATTTTACAAAACAACGTGACTTAAAGTCATGCTAACCAAGCTTTTGTTTAATTCAGACCAGCTCATGCTTGGAGCATTTTAATTACATGGCTATATCAATTAGCCCATTTTATTACTTGTGGTTTAACATTATTAGATTTAGATTGTAATCTCTAATAATCATTTGTCTCTGACTTGTTAACTAGCTTATTGTCATTAAAATAAATTTAAATTATATTGTCAGTATACTTAGTTATTATCCCATAAGTAGTATAAACAACTAGATGAACTTGTGCCAGATGGTAGAATGAGCTCTCTTATCATGACTCATTTTACAGTGTCAAACTACACACGTTCAAAAAATACTAGTAATGCCATGTGGTTTTTAATTTGGTAGATGTGCAAAAGTAAATTTACTTCCTCACACTACTCAGGGACAAATCAGTTGGTGTTTATTGTGACAAAAGATGTGGCTGGGAAAATAATGAACCATCTAAGAGTGCAATGTTGAAGTGTGGATCATACAGCCTACAGTCACAGAGTATCAGTCTTTAAATCTTGGCTTGTGAAAGGAGACTGCAATTAGGTGTATCTAAAATCACAGAAAATTATTTACAGTATAATCAAGGTCTGTAGGCTGATCTTGTATTTAAGAGAGATAATATTTTGAAGGTTCTATTGAAAAATGTGTTTGAAAGTACATGCCACACTTTCCCTTGCCTCTGTGACCTTGCCAAGATGTTGTTTTCTTACCTGTGGCAATTATCTAAACTTACTGAGCCCTCCAAGTTACACATTTCTACAAATTATAAACTGTTTTATAATAACAGAGAGAAGTTTATTGGTCTTCTTTTAAAATACCATAAATGCTAAGCGAAAGCCTAGCCCAGCCTGACTATAAAACATGTACACTTTATTGGGAGGAGGTGTTTGGGCCCAACCCAGGAGTTCTTAGAAGCTGTTCTTGGCTCTGTGGTCAGGAGTGACCACTCAGGTACTCAGGAGGCTGTGCAGTCCTAGGGAACCTAACTAAGGTCAGCCACACACAAGGCCAGCACTTACCACCTGTATTATCTCTGGCCTAAAATATGTAGACTGTAGACAGGCAAAAATCATCTTAATTTTTACCAGATATAGGTTTATTTTTTTTTAATCTAAAAAAGACTCTATTAGGGAGATTAGGCTACAATCAGGTGTAGTAACTTTCCCTCCCCCGGCCCCATGCCTAAAGTTTTAGAATAATTTGATAAGCAGCAAAATATGCATAAGTACTGCTTTTGAGCTTCAGTGATCTCCCTTGGGCAGGCTCAAACTCACACTCACAACCTGGGGACCTTGCTAGCATTATTACAGTTGTTGTCGTTATTGTTGTTCTTGTTTAGGCCACATTCAGAGTACTGTGTTCTGTGGTCAGGAATTACTCCCAGTAGGCTCAGGGGATGCCAGGGATTGAAATGGTCTACTGAATGCAAGGTAAGCACCCGACCCACTGTACTCTCTAGCCCCACTAACATTATTTTAGGTTTTTCATTATACCAGGTATAGAATATGGACCCTGCAAACATTGACAATGCTTAAAATTGAGGGAAACAAAGTTTCTAGAATTTCTAATTACTACTTCATTTATAGAAAATGAATGATGAATAACTCCTTCATCATGACAGTAAGTGGCAATGAAACTAATAAAACTCCTTGCTGAGATCTTTTTAAATGTACTATAAATGAAGATTATTAGTAATTACTAGATGATATGGTACGTATTTTCCTTAATAGACATATAGAAATCCACTTGATTTATAGAAAATGAATGATGAATAACTCCCTTAAAAATATCTTTTGTTCTTTTCTAGAGGAAAAATGTCTGTGATTTATTCATTTTTGGGTCTTCAAAATATTTAATCTAAGGGGGCTGGAGTGATAGCACAGCGGGTAGGGCGTTTGCCTTGCACGCGGCCAACCCGGGTTCGAATCCCAGCATCCCATATGGTCCCCTGAGCACCGCCAGGGGTAATTCCTGAGTGCAGAGCCAGGAGTAACCCCTGTGCATCGCCAGGTGTGACCCAAAAAGCAAAAAAAAAAAAAAAAAAAAAAAAAAAAAAAATATTTAATCTAAGGTCTGGAGCAATAGCACAGCGGGTAGGGCATTTGCCTTGCATGCAGCCGACCTGGATTTGATTCCCAGCATACTATATGGTTGCCTGAGCAATGCCAGGGGTAATTCCTGAGTGCAGAGCCAGGAGTAACCCTGTGCATCGCTGGGTGTGACCCAAGAAGAAAATAAAACTTAATCCAGCCCCTCATACAGGAGGGAATCTCAGTAAATGTTGAAACAGAAATATATGCCAAGAGCAATAATCTACATCCCTTTAATATGATATAGGATCTTGATCATCCTTCTATGACAGTGTTTTGTGGATAATTTCTATTTAATCTGAAGTAAAATAAAATACGAAATGCTAGCTTTTAAAAACTATTTTTCTTAATCACAAATTGGAACAATAAAGCTGTGGATACAGAGAAGTGGTAGAAGAAATCTTTCTTTCTAGCATTTATTAAGAAAACAGAATCACTTCCCACATCAGCAGGCTCCTCTTACCACCAGATTATGGGTGGTTTTTCTGTAGGGATGACAAACGCAGAAACTCTGTTGCCCTGTAGTTCAGTGGTTAGCTTTTCAATGGGAAGGGCTGTTATTTTAGGGAGTTAACACAGTGCAAGGTGGTATGTCAGAGAACCAGAAATAGATATGCAAGGGTCAGATTTGCTGAAGATGTACTTTCTGGTCCCTTTTCTCAAAGTTGGTGGACTGTGTGTGTGCACCTAAAGTGTAAAACCTCAGACATGCCTTTGCATGTTTCATCAAACTTTGGCCATGCTCAGGCAGTAAGAAAGTAAACACTCTGTAGAGAAACATCTTTTCAGTAAAATAGGCTAATTATAGTACATTAAAACCTTTACTTAATCTTCCTACAGTTATACTTAATGTGTTCTGTAAATGCAAACCTTTGCTCTGTTAATCTCTGATTCATTAATGGATTTCTACATGTTTATTAAGGAACACACGAATCATCCAGTAATTACTAATAATCTTCATTTATACTACATTTACAAAGATCTCAGCAAGGAGTTTTATTAGTTTCATTGCCACTTACTGTCATTATATAACATGCATTATCAATCTCCCACCCCTATAAAATGAGAGATTTGTGACTTTATAAGACAAAATAAAGTGTCTCTCTTATGACTTAAAATAAATGCATAGGGGGCTAGAGCAATAGGTCAGCGGGTAGGGCATTTGCCTTGCACGAGACTCAAATATTGAGTCTTGGCGTTGCTGTCCTTTAGAATTGTTGTGTCCTCAACTGTCCACAGCCCACTTTAATGCTGAGGAAAATGGAAAAGACAAATATCACCTCTCAATACTATTTATTGGTGGCAACACTAGAATTATAATTGGGGACTCGGTCTATGTTTCAGTTCCCCAAAGTACCTTCTTCCTTTAACACAGAGATGTAACTTTTATATAATCTGATCTATTCCACTTAGGAACAAGGCAGGTAGCATTTGCAATATGTTTGATGATAAGGAGTCCCCTGCATCCCCACCCTAAATCATCCCAGGACTTCCTACTAATGATTTGATGGCAGAAATCTCTTAAGAAGAGAGCTCTGAGAAATAGCTTATCAAATTAAAAACCAGAATAAGGATTAATGATGCACATTTCTCTGAGAACCAGGGTAAAACCAAGCACCAGTTGTAGGTATTGCAAGCAAGATAATGATCTGGATTTTCAAGTATTAGCTACTTCTAATACCAGGAGAAGATGTTGGAAATGCACTTGACTTATTTCAAGGGCCTTGCTTAGGATTTATGACATAGTCGTGCCAAAAGCATGGCTTGAAATGACTCCTCTCCCCTCCCCATTATCTATCTACTACAAAAAATAAATGCATAGGGGGCTACAGCAATAGGTCAGCGGATAGGGCATTTGCCTTGCACGAGACCAACCTGGGTTCTATTCCCAGCATCCCATGTGGTCCCCTGAGCACCACCGGGAGTAATTCCTGAATGCAGAGCCAGAAATAACCCCTGTATATCGCCAGGGGTGACTCAAAAAGAAAAAAAAAACCGTAATCAGAGGAGAGTGTACTATGCAAATACAATTTCAGAACAATGATTACCTGCCCCAATATGAGACTTTTTGTTTGTTTGTTTTGGTTCCTGGGCCACACCCAGCCATGTCCAGGGCTTATTCCTGTCTCTGCTCTCAGAGACTACTCATGGTGGGACTTAGGGGACCATATGGGGTGCTAAGAATCGAACCTTATTTCTCCAGCTCCACTCCCACCCCCAATCCAAGTCTTTGCAACTCAGTTTCTTAGTGTGTGTATGTGTGTCTGGAGCCTCCCAGAAAATTCCACCAGGTGTATTTCTTTTTAATTTGGGGGGTCACATCCAGTGGTGTTCAGGGATTAAGCCTGAATCTATGCTCAAGGATCACTCCTGGTGTTGCTCAGGGGACCACATGTGGTGTCAGGGATCAGGGCCTGCTCACTCTACTAGCTCTCCAGCTGCGTATAAGTATATTTTTAAAAAATGATACGGGTTCCTCTTACTCTCCAGTTCACCTAGAGGAGAATCAATGTCTGAATATGGCATGATTTGGCAAGTTATTTTTCAGGTCTGGGAACACTTACCATTAAATTATATGGAAAAAAATTAGCATTCCCAGACCCCCAAAATAACCTACTAAATCATATCATATAGGAACATTCTATTTTTCAAATAGCAGGAGATCCCTATAGATGTAAAATTATTTGGCAGACAAAAAGTCACTGTATATATTTAAATTTGCGCTCATCTTGAAGCCTTTAAGCAGCAAATTAGTTTTGTTTCTAACAAAATTTTATTTTTTAATGGTTTTTTTTTCTGGCATCACTTAAGGCATACTCAGATCAACTAATGCCTACAGCAGCATTTCATTGTATTAAAATAAACAAAAGACTAGTTTAAAATTGAGCACTGCTTCCTGTTGCATACAAGTCAATAGAAAATGCTGCAGTCATGCTTCTTGACAAATTTAGAGAAAACTATTTCAGTGAGTGATAAAAGTC
Organism: Sorex araneus; assembly: GCF_027595985.1. Classification (NCBI taxonomy): domain Eukaryota; kingdom Metazoa; phylum Chordata; class Mammalia; order Eulipotyphla; family Soricidae; genus Sorex; species Sorex araneus. The sequence goes on from NC_073304.1 coordinate 61,036,074, forward strand.
TTATCTTATCTGTGGTGTATTCGATATGCCAAAAACAGTAACAACAGTCTCACAATGGAGACGTTACTGGTGCCCACTCGAGCAAATCGATGAACAATGGGACGACAGTGCAGTGCTACAGTTAAATCTTGAGTGTTACTCTATTGTCCAATTTGCGAGCTTGGCAGTAAACTTTCACTCTAATAAAAGAACTTGCTCAGATGGAGATTCCAGATGTGTCTGAGCAGCATTTATTAGGACAATGAGAAGGTCCAGCCATTTCTTCTGAATACAATCAAAATTAGTGTGGCTTTGCCTTTGTAATTTTACAGGGTAGCATTACGTAACTGGAAAATTGTCTCCCCAAACACAGAGAATTTGTGAACACAGAATGCAGCTTGGAAAATGCTGATCTAAAGATTTCAATCCAATATTGAAACCTTTTAAGTTCCTGAAATGTAGTGGAGAGAAAGAAGGAAATTGCTATTTTACATGATTGACCAAAATACACTATAATTATAACCACTTGAAACAGATTCCTTAGAAGAACTGATAACTCTATGATCAGAATAAGTCATGTGTAGTAGAATTGGATATCGTATGTACTTTCTCTCCAGAAAGTAGGCATGCTGCATGTGAGATGTGCAGTAAAGAGGGACTATTGACTGGACTTGCCTTAGCCTGTTCAATGGGCTTCAGCATAGTAAAGAATGTCAGGTAGGCTTTACTGAGCAATTAGTACTTACCAGGACTGCTCATCCTTTTACCTTGCCCTACAGCTCAGCTCACCTAATATTTTGATGTTGCCGCTCCTGTTTGTAATTAATATAGTGCCACTCATCAGTCAGCTTCTAAATGGGATGCTCCTCAAGGATTCCACTGACTGTCCTTGTCTGTTCTAAAGTGGGTGGGTAGCACTTAGTCACAGATACACTGGTCACAAGTAGCCTTCCTTTGCTTTATCCCTCTCTGGTCTCCAGTGTCTCACTTGACAGTTTTCAGTTAGCTACAATTCGCCATCAAGAAAGATCATCTCTGAAAGAGTAGGACTAGTGATTATTTAGAACTACTAGAACCCCGTGGCTGACTGATAATCTGGAAAGTTATTCCTAGACATTATTCTTTGTATGTGGTAATCATCTATTGGCATATCTTCTTCACTTAACTAGAAGTTTCTAAAGGTAGGATTATGTTCCATTTCTCTATAGCACATCCTGTGAAGGGTGGAGTATTTAATACACAGTGTTCAAAAATGTAGTATCATGATCACAATCACGAAATCCCATTAATCATCAATTTCTCGAGCAGGCTCAGTAACCTCTCATTTTGTCCTTTCCCTGAGAAGTCTATCTCGACTCAGCCCTCCCAACGATGTCTTACTGGGGGCTCTTTCAGGGTCAGGGGAATGAGATCCAGCTTGTTACTGGATTTTGCATATGAATACACTATGGGGAACTTGCAAGGCTGTCCCATGTGGGCAGGAAACTCTCAGAAGATTGCCAGATTCTCCCAGAGGGAGAAGTAGGCTACAAGATATCGTGCGGCCGCTTCGCTTCTGAGAGCTTGCTTTTAAGTTTCTCTCTGGATGTTGGTCATTGATGTGATTACACACACTTGGGTTCCTCTGCCAGTACCTTCATGCATGAGGCCCATCCGAACGTGTGGAGAGGAGCCTCAAGCATGGCTGTAGCTAGGTTCTGGTGGTCTTTGGCTGCCGGGAGCTCTACTCTGGGTGGGGAGGGAAGCTGTAGCCATCCCCTCCGAGGGGCCCCGGGGAGGACAGCCAGGCGTGCGGGCAAGAGACTCTCTGCCCATCAGCTGGTCTGATGGTAGTGGGTTATCAGAACTTATTAACGCTAGGATCACTAAAAATGTATTAACTGAATGAAATATAGAATTATAAATATCAGAAAATACTATTTTCTCATTCTGAAAATAGGAAAATAAGGTAGGTAGTAAAGTTCCTTGAATTCCAATCGAGGTTAGATGACTAATTAACTTTTAAATAACCTTACCTTGCTACAACATGATAAAGGACCCTCCATTTATCACCAAACATGCAGGCATCATAGATATAGCAGATGTCTCTAACCCAGACAGTAAAAGAGGGCTAAGGTCAACTTTGTAGTCATTGGGTTTCTGGGTGCTTGCATTTGGTGTCTCTGTTAACCTTTTTGTTGTTGTTTGTTTTGTTTTGAGGCCACACCTGGCAATACTCAGGGTTACTCCTGGCTCTGTGCTCAGGAATTACTCCTAGCAGGGCTCAGGGGACCATGGGAATCAAAACCAGATCAGCTGCAAGCAAGGCAAACACCCTATTTGCTGTACTATCTCTCCAGCCCACCTCTGCTACCTTTTCCACAGTCCCTTCTAGGACCAGGGCCAGATGAAAAGGCCAAATGTTGTATGAGCTTTGACTTATCTCCTAAATGATGTCCTTCAACCATACAAAGTTTCCTCCCACCCAGATCAACTCTGCGCCTTCTGCCAAGTCATCTAACATCTGTCCTGAAGGAAACTTGGACTGCTACAGTGGGGATCTTTTTCCTCACTTCTCTTGAAAGAGCAGCTTTCTCTCACTGACCTTTGTTCCGCTCATTTCCCCACCTGGAATACTTCCTTCCGGCTTACTCTTTTTTGCTTCCCTGAATCCCAGAAGGACCAGTTCAAATCCCTTCTGCTTCCTGAAATTCATCCTGACCATCCATAGCAAATAGTAATTGCTCCCTAGATGAACACCTGGGCAACTCAGTACGGGTGCTACTTGACATTCTAGATATTTCTCATTATGTTAGAGTTTCCCCTGCGCCCCCTGCCCCCACTACCACCCCTGCCCTACTCGTATTGGTTAATAGTGTTTCTTGAGGGAAGAGAGAAGTTCTATGTTTTGTAAAACCTGTAGGATCCTGTTTCGTAGAGCATTTTTTTAAAGTCTTGTTGGCAATTGTGGGGGAAATAATCTAAAAAGGAATTTGATGGAAACAATGACAAATTATTACAAATAAAGAGTATAAGCCTGACCTATTTTCCCCCACATTTTATTTTATTAAAGCACCATGAACATGAATTACACAGTTTTTCATAGTTGGGTTTCTGACATACAATGTTCCATCACATTGATCCTACCACCTGTGTCAACTGCCCTCCACCCGTGTACTCACCTTCCCTCTCCTAGCCCCAGTCAGCTCCAGCCTGCAAGGTTGAAGCCTGTACTACTCTTATAAAAAGAAAATGTTTAAAATAATCTAGTTACAATAACAAGTGTGCGAATGGATAATTTTGTACATTAAGTTTCTTTTTAAAAATATAATCAAAGTCCTACTTTGAAAGTCATTAATTTTTCAGTTATTTGCTATACAAACATACATTTAATTCTCCTGTTATGTACTTTAATGATGACTGTTAATTTATTTATATCAAAAGTATCAAGTTTTCTTATCTACTTACAACAACCCAGAAATATCAAATATTATCAACCTAATCTGAAAATTTATTTTTTTTTCAGTTCCTGGTCACATCCTGTGGTGCTCAAGATCCGAGCTCAGGGATCGCACCTGAGAGTACTCAGGGTGACCATATGTGGAGCTGGGAGTCAAATATTGTATTATGCCTCTTATCCCCAAATCAAATTCTTTTCTTTTTTACTTTTTTTTATTTTTTACTTTTAATTAGTGAATCACCGTGAGGGTACAGTTACAGATTTATACATTTTTGTGCTCATGTTTCCCCCATACAAAGTTCGAGAAGCCATCCCTTCACCAGTGCCCATTCTCCACCACCAGTAAACCCAGCGTCCCTCCCACCCTCCCCAGTCCCGTCTCCCCCCACCCCACACTGCCACTATGGCAGGGTATTCCCTTTCGTTCTCTCTCTCTGATTAGGTGTTGTGGTTTGCAATAAAGGTGTTAAGCGGCCATTGTGTTCAGTCTCTAGTCTACATTTGGCACGAGTCACCCTTCCCCTGCATAACCTCCGACCACATTTTCCTTGGTGTTCCCTTCTCTGAGTTGCCCAGAATGAGAGACCAGCCTCCAAGCCATGGAGTCAACCTCCTAGTACTTATTTCTACTATTCTTGGGTGTTAGTCTCCTACTCTGTTATTCTATATTCCACAGATGAGTGCAATCTTTCTATGTCTGTCTCTCTCTTTCTGACTCATTTCACTTAGCATGATACTTTCCATGCTGATCCACTTATATGCAAACGTCATGACCTCATTTTTTCTAACAGCTGCATAGTATTCCATTGTATAGATGTACCAGAGTTTCTTCAACCAGTCATCTGTTCTAGGGCACTCGGGTTTTTTCCAGATTCTGGCTATTGTAAACAGTGCTGCGATGAACATATAAGTGCAGATGTCATTTCGACTATGCTTTTTTGCTCCTCTGGGATATATTCCCAGCAGTGGTATTGCTGGGTCAAACCCCAAATCAAATTCTTGATGATAGGCAGAACTGTTTACTGAGTCTTATAGGTTAATGGTTATACACACACAACCAGTGCACCTCTAGATCAAGGATAGTGGGATAGTGTAAATAAGTTTGTTATACTGGGCCATGATTTTCTGATGCATTCCTTGCTATTTAAATTTAAGAATTGTATTTCTTGTCTGGAAACTAAACTTCTAAGAAATGATCATGCTAATAGAGGTATAAGTTTGACAAGCCAGCTATCATGAAAGCAATATTCATGTCATTTTAAATACTGACAATAGTATGAATGGGCTATGGAATATTACTTACTGGATTTAAAAGGAAGAGAGGTATGTGAGGGTATAATTTAAATATATACTCTAGAAGAAACGATTACACAATACGCTTCTTCCATTTACCATACTTTTCTTGCTTCCATTTGTATTTCGACGTTATTTCTCACTCGGGTTCACATATGGCCTTCCTCATTGCTCTTCCCGCCACTTTAATCCACATATCCAGGCAGTTCATAGTTTTGGGGGGCTATATGTGCCTCTTCTGGAAGAGTCAACTCCCACAAGTCAGAACAGATATTCTCCTGCTGGATCATATTCATATCTCTACAAAATCTAATGTAATCCAGCCTCACTTTCTCTTCTTATTACATATTGATTCACCCATTGCCCAAATGATTTAAACAGCAAAATATTCATTCTTTCTTATCCATTTTGAGCATAATTCTCTGAATACCTAGAGCTATAATATACATAATTATTTTTTTAAACTGTTTGATAGAACCTAAAGTGAGTACAGCAGGTACTCACTTTGCCCCTTACTCATGGCCATTCAGATTCAATCCTCAATATTACAAAAGGTCCTCTAAGTTCACCAGAAGTAAGCCTTGAGCTCTGAGCCAGGAGTAAGCCCTCAGCACAGCAGGTGTGACTCCAAAACCACACATGCAGGCTTGCTCTCTCTTCAAGCCCTTCTTCTCCCTTGACTTCTTGTCTCTATGTCTCTGCTAGCTTTCTCAACTCTGGAGAAGCCTGTGCTCTCACTTGAAAATTAATTCCTTTCTTTTCTTCCCCACCCCTCATCCTCTGCATCTTTCTGCTTTCTATCTTTAAACTTTTTATTTTATAAAAACAATCTTGCTTCATTAAAACATACTGCCCCCAATTTTTTTTGTTTTATAATATTGTATAGGAGAATACAGAGTGAGAAAAACCTTAACTCCGAACTAGGCAGCTAAGGCAAGTAGTGAGTGAGCACAAAACAGAAAATAATGAATATCAAAGGGAAGAGAGAGTAGGTGTCATAAATTTTAGAAACAAACCTCAAAGCAAACTGCAAAACAAGGTTAAAATTTTCATATTAGAAACCTTCAAATTTTTAAGCAGAGTGTTTTGTGATCTATGGCCATACCCCCCAAATAAGGAAGGGTTTTTTAGAAAAAAATTTAGCTTTCAAAAAGTGGGACCCGTTTTATTAAACACCAACTATATGCAGAGCAGTGAACTTCTGTGAAGATAGAGATTGCCCACACTACCCAAATGGACCAACTCTGCTCCATCATGGAGTAATAATAGCAAACATTATCACAATATAACCCAAAACTTGTTCTATGCACAGGTGCCTATGTACCAGAAATAATTCCAAATTTATTATCAGAATCAAAGTTAGGCCATATTTGGAATTCTGCACCTTTAACTTTTGTGTTGAATTACCATCAAGAAACACTAATTAAGATAAGAAATAGAGCTGCTTATTTGTTTCATATGCATCTTCAGATATCCGAATTATATGTTGAAACAATCTATGACATCTGTGTATGCTTTTCACAAAAAGTTTAAATGCCCCAGGGTGCATCTGCTTGCTAAGAATGGAAACTCTTTGTGCAGTTTCTATTAAAGTGCAGAGAAATGTCACGATTATAATGGCTGTAAAAATAAGGTAAAGATTATACTAAGCAAATAAATCAATGAAATCTATGCAAAACATAAAATATTTTGATTAATCTAAAAAAGCTGAGTTTCCTAAGACATTGGAAAATAAGAAAGGCATTTGGCAAAATCCTTAACTTGCTTTTTTTTTTTGGTTTATTTATTCCTAGGTTCCAGATTCAAAGATGTGCAACTGATCCAAACAGTTACAAAAGCTTAGGAGACAGCTTCCGAATGATTTCCCGAACAGAAGGGTAAGCGTAGTTCCTCATACAAACTCTATGTTGAAATAGGTATTTTAATATTTTACTCTATAAGTTTCTTTCCATGTTTTGTTTTTCTGTGATTAACAGGGAAGAATATTTATAAAGATGATTTTCCTAACTTTCTTCTGTTTTTTTTTCTGAATAATTAAAATAAATATAATGAAAACTATCATAGAAGTATATTAGTGGATAATATATTATTAAACTAATATATTATTAGTTTAATGGCCAGAGGATAATTTTTACTTTGTGTCATTTAAGTTTCTAAGTTTTCTTAACTGGGGCTATCTGATTATAATAGGGGTTTAATTTGAGTCAGTACACATACATAGCACCAAATGCAATCATTGTTTAAACTATGGATTATGAATATTCAGACAAAACGGATCCATGTCAGTTTTTGGTATGAAATATTTATTTAATTAAAAAATTCCTTAATAAGAATTTTTTACCATTTCTCTTAAATTAATTTTTTAATTGATTTGTGGGATCTCAGTGTATGTTCTAGTTATCATTTCTTTGAGTATTATATAGGTTTGCTTATATTTGTTTATATTTCTCCCAACTTGTTACATCTTACAACTAGCATGCCTTAAACTTCTCAAAAGTTTGTAATTTTTAAAGGTTGTGATTTTGTAATTGTATCTATGTTTTTCTTTGTTTATTGTCAAATTTTTTAAAGGAGTGAGCCCTAACCTAATATAAGAAATATCTTCTTCTAGTACTTTTTTTTACATTTAAATTCTTAATCTGTTCTGGAAATTTTTCTAATGTACAACATGATATACAGGAATTGAATTTTATTTTCGAATGCTTGTACAATAGTTCAAACAATATTTGTAGGAACCTTTATCATTTATCCACCAGTTGTAAATGCTATCTTTTCATATATTAAACTTCCACATATATTCTAATTTCTTGCTCTGTTTCTCCATTTCCTGTTTGTCCCATTAGTTTATCTTTATACTAGCATTATTCATCCTACTTTAATTAGCTTACATTGTAAGTACTTAGGGAATATGTCAAACTGTGCATATAATATAAAGTCTAAACTTCTTATTCTAGAGTACTAAGTCCTTCCTAGTATAACCCTCCATTTTTGAAAGGTTTGTTCTCCAAATACAGATCTGCTCTAGGAACAGCAAATATTTGTATTCCCCTTATCTTTCATGCTATCCTTTTGTTTTATTTTTCTCTATTTTCTTTTAATTGCAACTATTTACTATTCCTAGAGGACCCATCTTCCTATTCCACCCAAGAAACTACCCCCTTTTCATTCAAGGAGGCCCTCAAGATTCATCCTCCCTGATCATCTTTTTTCTATCACCTGCTCTCTTTTCCCGTCTTTTTCTTGACCCTGTGTACATTATATAAAACATAGACTAAACCACCAGCCTTCTTATGCTCATTTACAGTCTTTATTCTTCTTCCCAAGAATATGTTTCCTAAGGAAATAACTCAATTAGCTCTGTTTTGGGGAGAAGAAGATGGCCATTTCTGATGTTGCTCAGGGTTTAATCCTAGCTCTGTGCTCAGGGATCACTCCTGGCAGTGCTTGAGAAAAGGCATGCAATGTAAGGAATTGCAAGACAAGTCCCTCAACCTTTGTACTGTCTCTCCAGCCCTGAGTTCATATTATTGATCCCTGTGTTTAGCACTGAGTAGAGATCCTTAGTAAGTTCTGAACACTTCAGTGAAAGTACTATACCAATATCAAGATGAAGCAGAACAAAACAGAAGTAAGGTAGTTCTTCTAACAGACCACCCCCACTGACGTGAGACAATTATGAAGACTGATGAAAACTTTTAAGTCACCTACTGACATAGTATCAGCAAATTACTGTTTTTATTTTATTTTGATTTGGTTTTGGTTCTTTTGGAGGCCATACCCCACAGTGTTGAGTGCTTATTCCTGGTATTGCCCTCAGGGATCACTTCCAGTGAGGTTCAGGGAAACATATGTGGTGCTGGGGATCAAATTCAGGTTACCTGTGTGCAAAACAAGTGCCCTATTTGCTGAATTATTGCTCTGGCCCACTATCAGAAAATATTTGCTATTTCCCTGTGATGTGGTACCAAAGGGCTATGCATTATAATATGAGATATGACCATTGCAATCAAAATAATTTCCATCTGACCCAAAATATAACTAGATGATCGATATTATGTGAAGCTATAAGTGTTCCTTTTCAATAAAACTATCAGCATTTCCCTGCTCTGCAAGCTGTAACAGATAGCACTCAATTAAATGTGGGAGTCTTATAGCCAGGCTCTTCATTTCGTGTGTGTCCTAGGAAAATATTTGATGATGTTTCTGCTTTGATATCATGTAATAGAACAAACATACAGTATGTGTGGTCCTTGCTTAGTAAAATTGGCCTTTTCCTAGATTGTATGTATAATTGCTTCTAGAGTAAATTGGAATTCTTTCTATAATGTCTTTTAAATCTGGACATGTTGTTAGCAAAATCCAGAGTTTTCTAGTTTTATAGGCAGAAATATCTGTAAAATAACAAAAGAAAGGGCTGACTGTTACTTTTGATATGGTGTAAGAGCATTTCATAGCCTAAGTTTGAAAAGAAAAGAGAAAATCTTTCACACACATGTTGTATTGAAATTTTTACTGATAAAGGTAGTTCTTTTTGATTTATTATTTAGCTTTTAGAGGATGGTCAGCTTGTAGAGATGAAGTTTTTCTTTTCTTCACTTACATACAGGAGGCCAATTTGGCCTGTGAGCTAGAGGGTGGTCATTCAGCCCACATGACTCAGCCTAATTAGGAGAATTCGCGTCTCATATTTTTCCCTTCACCCTGCAAGTTAGGATTTTGCTTTTTGGGTCACACCTGGTGATGCACAGGGGTTACTCCTGGCTCTGCACTCAGGAATTAATTAGTCCTGGCTGCTCAGGGGACCATATGGAATGCTGGGAATCGAACCCGGGTCGGCTGCATGCAAGGCAGATGCCTTACCTTCTGTGCTATCGCTCCAGCCCCAAGTTAGAATTTTGAAAGGTATTCCTTTTCTGTTGTTTAAAAAGTGTAGTGTCTGTTATAGACTTAGGATCTGCACAGATCTCCCATTTCTAGCTGTAAGGGAGTGAGGAGTGCTCTGTCCCATTCTTGGAGATGCATTTTCCTTCCTCTCTGCAGAGCCCTTGTTTCCCAAAGACAGGAGCTCAGTGACATGGGTCCAAATTCTTTTACTGCTTTGAAAATGCTTTTGTTTCTTCAAAGCATAGATTAGATACACTGTTCTTTCATTAAGGGCTTGTTTTTTAAACCAGCATTATGGAGGTGAATTTCAGCTTAAAAAGTAAAGGCTGACCAAACTCTGGGTAAGGATTCCTATTATATGGTCTCATCATCTTTAGTTAGCTTTTACCAGAGGTCAACATTGTTTTCTCTACCAAAGAAGGGAGAACTCACAGGGAAAGAATTTGTTACCATTGAGGGAATAGTTCCATTTTAGCTATAATTCTTTGCCTTTTTTTTCTAATTCAACAAAAATAAGCAGGTCTGTCTTCCATGACACTGAGTACAGAGTACATTAAGGTGCAATCTTGTTGATGAGGTAGCTTTAGACCAAAAAGTTTCATTTTGTACCATCTTCTGGCAAACGCTGACTGGCATCTTTTTTTTATCTTGTGTTCACTGATTTCTCCACACTACCCTTTGCTTCAGAAGGTCTTATGAAAAGTTCTTTTTAGTCTCTTTTGTGCTTGTCCTTCCTTTAAAGAAAGTTACTGAGATGTTCACTGATGGGTCAGGAGATTATAAATGATGCTAATTAAAACCAGAAATTTCCTCTCCCTCTACCTCTTCAGAAAGCTCCAACTATCCATTCTTCCTGAAAAAGAGTTAAAAGGAGATGAGTTAAATAGAGCTTTCCAGTGTATTCTGTGTCACTGGGAAAATGGAAAACTAGTATTTCTTTTCTTTAGTGTACAAGTACTAACCTAGGGACTTTGGTCATAAATTATTCCCAATACATGACATCATTATGTCTATATTTTGTTGTTTGCAGATTTTTAACTTTTATTAGATACCATTATTTTCAAAATTTGTAATAATAGTTTCAAGCATATAATGTTTCAACTCCAATGCCACCACCAGTGTTAGTGTCCCCCCACAAATGTTCTCAGTTTCCCTCCCTCCCCCATCACCCACCTCCTTAGCAAAATCAATTCTGAAATATGATTATCACATTTTTACAGTTTTGATGTTTACCACCACCTCACTTCTATACCTCCGAATTATCCAAGGGCCCTGACCAGTGGGCATTATCTCCCTTTTTCTCTCTACTCCTCTCAACTCCACTTTTCCTTAGCATTCAAGTTCTGTAATCTAGGGCCAAGGATTTGCCCACATTTGATACTTTCCATGCCTTATCTTGTTACTCTACACACCATAAGTAAGTGAGAATATCCGTATTTGTCTGAAGAGCAAAAAATTTAAATAATAAAGTCAGACAGATACTAATGTCATACTATGGCTATTTTATTACACTATATCACCTTACACTAAACACTAAGTTTTGTTAATTGCCGAAGGAAAAGGAGACAATATAGCAACAGATATTCTAACTCCTTAATTTTTTAAATAGCTATCCTAAAACTTTTAGTATCCCTACCCTCAATCACATAGCAATTTAAAGTAACTTTCATCTCTTCCTCCAACTATGGAGGCTCTGGGAAACTAGCAGATGTTGAGTCCACCAAATTTTGACATTTATGAGTCAACACCACAAGCCTGTGACAACTCCAGACTCCTAATCCCATTGGTGCCCTCTCCCTAACTGAGAGCACTGTATCTCTGATGAGTTCATTGCTTACTGTCAGCCTGCTCTCATCTTGCATGCTCCTCAATTTTCTTACAAGAACAATTCTTGGGCCTTTGTTTGCCCAGGGCAAAAATAACTAGGAAACAACTAGGTCAGATTAAACTTCATTTCAAATGAGAAACATGTTGATTGCTGGTGCCTTCAGAAATATGGTATTCTTCAGAAAGTATTACTGTAGAAAATATGTGGTTACATTTGGGGGGCATTTGAACTGTGTTTTGTTTCACGATTTGTTTTCTGTAACCACTGATGCTGCCCCAAGTATCATCTTACAATCAGACCACTTGGTGATTATAATATTTTCTAGTTAAATGACATTTAAGGCCTCGTTTTATGAGCTCCAGCATAATTGGCTAATTTGGTAAACTCCAGATGTGTGAGATAATGTGCCACTCGTTTAAGTGCCTTTCAGACAGCATGAATGGCACAGCCCCAGGAGGTATAATCACTCCCTCTTGTTTTCATTAAGAAGGGGAATGAGTGGCTTGTGACACAGACAAAGGGAGCAGGGTGCCTACTACTCAAAATCAACAGCAATTTAGCAAGATTTGGATGTTTTCTTTGTACATGTAGATCCATTCTACCATCTTTGGCTTACCTAGTGTCTTTGTGGATCTACTTATTAAAACTGGTGTCTTATTTAACTGGTGTCTTAGTGGGACTACTTTATCCACTTAACTGGTCTCTTGGTTGGTCCACTTTAGGAGCTGGGGATATGTCTCAATAGTAAATCATATGCCTTGCATATATGAAATGTGAGTTCCATCCCCACACCACACACACACACACACACACACACACACACACACACACACATATATATATAGTAGATAATAAAATAAAAATAAGCTTAGCCAATCTAGCATAGTTGAGTGGTTTTTAAAGTATCACTGTCACTGTATCACCGTCATCCCATTGTTCATCGATTTGCTCAAGTGGGCACCAGTAACGTCTCCATTCATCCCTGTTGCGTGCTAGTGTAGCCTAATGGCATATTGGGGGCTCTTTCAGGATCAGGGGAGTGAGGACCGTCGTTGTTACTGTTTTTGACTTATCAGTACACCACAGGTAGCTTGCCAGGTTCTGCTATGGGTTTTTAAAGTATACTCTGAAATTGCAAAGACTTGTCCCAATAGATTACAAGGTAGTCTGAATAGACTATCCCTATCCCTTACTCTCATGTGGAAGTGAAGAGAATACTGGGTTTGAGAGACAGTGGAGAGAGGAACTAACTCTTCTTCCTGGAGTCATTTGAGCAATCAGAATCCTCACCACCTAAACCATGTTCCAACTTCACGAGGCCTAGGAGTACTATAGATTTTCTTTCTTTCCTCTTTCTTTCCCCTTCATTATCCCACAGAAACCAAATCATCTACCTGACATGGCCAAGCTGGAGTGGGGCAAGAGGCACTTGGCATCACTATTCCCTGGACCCTGGGGCTCCTTCATCTGCCTGATCATATATCCAGTGGAGTTCACACAGAGCCAAGACATGGGTCACTGTGTGCTCACTGCCACTTAACCAATGCAGAGTTTTCACTTAGATTAATAACTACAGACTGTGCTCTAAGCAGAAAATCTGCAGTGCAAATTAACTGTGTGTTTCTCTGGGGTTGCAAGCTCTGGTTTACTCAAATAGAGTGGGTGCCAGATGTGCACTGTGATTTCTATGATGAGTTTCCTGGTGCCTTGAGAGCCTTCCCTACCTTCCCTTTTTGTTTTACCAAAGAAGTTCTTCCTGATACCCACTGAACCCTTCCTAAGTACTACTGTGTTTTAATTTGTTCTGTTTTCAGCTTTATTAACATAATTTGCACAGAACATTGTATAAGTTTAAGATGTACACTGTGAGATAATACCAGATGATTGTGATATACAGTACATCACATCACATAATTATCATTTTGTGGACTACAACTACATAAGGATGTTGATGGAGAGTCTGGAGCATTTTTATGATGGTGAGGTATGCTAACTGCACATCCAATCAATAAATGTCAGCACTATTATAAATAAATGACCATAACCACCGCAATTAGAAAAGAATTACGTGAAAAGAACATTGGAGGTAGAAAAATATTTCCATTTAGTGTATTGAGAATACTTAAGATCTACTTTCTTATTGACCTTCAGGTGTATAAAACAGTGCTGTTAACTGTATTCACATTAGATTTCTGCTCCCTTGCTGTGATGTGGTTATAAAGAGAAAAGCAGAGCATCTTAGCTCTTCTTGCTCCCACACTTCAGAGTTCATCTATGGCCTATCTGGTCTTCTTAATAGTGGTATCAATGTCCTTTTTTTAGCCTGGGGTGGGGATGGGGGGAAGGAACAGAAATGAAAGCTTGGAGAATAGCAGATAGTGAATGTGTCTGATAGATCTGCTGAGTTATGTGTAGACCAGTGAACTAGTTCCAATAAATTGAAACCATTTCTTCTAAGTCATTCCTGTTTTAAAAAAGAGAAAAGATATCTCAATTCAGGCTTAGGCTCACTGATATTACTCCTGAATAATTCTTTTAAAAATGGTTTATGGATACAGTCATAGATAGTGCTCATAAATTTCTAATGTTATAATATATCTGATTGTTTTCCCAGAAAGCTTTTGCTACATGGTTAAGAACTGAAGACTGATTATTGAGGAATTCATGATTGAAAACGAAAGGATGTGATTAAGAAAAATACAAATAGAGAACAGAGAATATCTTCGTACAATATTAAAAAAATAACAAGCTATTGAAAATTTGCCATATTATTTGGCATGTATATTTTCCCAGATTATTTTATAGTACCACTAAGGCAGATAATTGTTAATTTAAACTCTGTTCGACTGTATAGTCCTCTTTACATTCAGGGAGCAGAAAATGAATAGTCAGTGTTCAGGCAGCATCATCCTCTTGCTCCTATGTACTAGAGTTCTGTTTCCTCTTCTAAATCAGAGGTCTTTTGTTCTGCCCACAGAGTGACCTTTAAAATGGTTTCAGCTCCTAGATTTTCCTCCTGTCATCACCACAGATTGCTAGCTGACAGTCACACTCCAACTCCCCCCAGCCTCTCACTAACAACAGTTTCTGACTTACTGACCGGCCTTTGGCAAGGATTTAAGCATTGCCGAAGAGTAAGTGAAAACGTTTGCAGTGATGTCAGCCCGTCAGCAAGACCTGATTAAGAGACCAAACGGCTTCTCTCAGCTCACTGTGCTGACAAGAGGAGAGGAAGACCAGTTGTTTGGGTGGAAGTAGTTGTCTTTGGGGAACATTGGTGTCTCAATTTGGTGCCTGAGTGAATAGTCCCTTGTTTGGGTTTTTAATTTTTATTTGGGGGGGAGGTGCATGTTAAGGGTTGGGGAGGTAATTTCATAATCAAGGGGAAATGTTCAGTTGAAAATGTCTTCAAACTTTTATTTTGACTTATTCTGAATTTCTACCACAGGGTGAAAAATATGTATATACCAAAACCATAATTCCTTTTCTGGTGGTTGTTAAACTAAACATTTTCAGATGACAACAAGATTAAAAAAAAAACTCTTTAAAATTCTTCAACTTTAGTATGATTCTCTTATTGTATAAAATAGCTTAGGCATAATTTGACATAGACAAGCTTCAGTGAATGAATTATTTTCATCATGATTTATTTCAGCTAGTGTTTCAAATGTACTAAAAAGATATTTTATTTTAAAGTTGAAAGTCTCTTATTTCTGGCCATATGAACATTTAATTCATGTCCTTTTACTCAAAAGATTACATGAACTTTAAGTATTCTGTAAGATATACCTTTGAGTGGCACCAGATAATCTCATCATTGGCCACCATCCAGAGTCGTATGTCCTTCTCTCTGGGAAGAAAGCATAACATGACACTTGCTATGACCATGCTGTCAGACCCCACACCAGGCTGTTTCACTCTGGGCACCCCAGAGGTGGGTGGGTGAGACCCCCTCCCCACCCCAAGGCACCCAGCCCCAGCAGCCGAAAATCTCCAGAACTCAACTGCCGCCCTCATGTTGCCACACATTGGGGCTAAGCCTCACCCACAAGTGAACCTATTCCTCGGGACCTTTCATACCACACACCACCCATACTCCAAGCACCACATTTGATGAGATTCAAAATAGGAAGCAACCAATCTTAGAGAGAAATATTTTTTTTTACAGGTATATATGCTTAAGCACAGAAGGCTCAACCTTTAGCAACGTGTTAGTGATCTCATCGAAGGGTTTCATGGCCCCTGGGCGAAATACAATAATCTTAACACTCTTTCCTCTAAGGACATTTTTTTGTAGCATTTTCAGCACTTTTTCATAGCAAACATTACAAAATACATTATTTCGGTTCTTCCTTGGAGCAGGAGTTGGGATGCAGAATGGAAACATCTGAAATATGGTAGGAAGGTGTAATGGTGGTGGGATTGGTGTTTAAATATTAAATGTAATCAAATATTGCGAACTACTTTATAAAATAAATTTTTTAAAAAGTATTCTATAATACAGTTAAGAAGTTAAAAGCATTAATTTAACCTCTAAATAGCTTGCTTATAGTTAATAATGATACATTTTCTTTGTAAATCCAATGAGAAAAATATCAATTCTATTGATATTTTCACTTGATTTCTTTTACTCAGTTACTTATAAAATTTCACTCAGTTACTATTAGGGAATCTTTCTGGTCTCAGCATTAAAATAGTATTATAAGCTTGAATTTTTTAAATTGGGGTAACAATGTTTTTCAAGAGTATGGGTGAAGATATATCAGTTTACAAGAGCATAGATGTGCCTATCCCAAAGTGCCAATATACCCCCACCATGTCCACAAGATGCTTTCTACCCACTCCTCCCTCAGTTCTCTCATGGGAATCTAAGGGCTTGTTTTTCCTAGACATTGTCTATTCCCTTGCTTTGTGTCTTTTAATAAAACTTATGACTAAAGTAATTAGGGAGTGGTTTCCTCCTTTAGACATTTTTTACTTAGGTTAACATCTTTCAGTTCCATTCATGTAGCAAAAGACAAAATCCATCATTTTAATTTGTATTTATTAGTACAAATAAATTAGCACATCATTAATAGTATTTCACTGTTTATCATTTCTATCCACTAATCTGTTATTGGACACTTCAACTGTTTCCAGATCTAAATTGCTATAAGTCATGCTGAAATGAAAATAGATGTGTATGATGCAAAAAAATGGGTTTAGACCTTGACCTGACACCATGCACAAAAGTCAGATCAAAATGGATTAAAGACCTCAACATTAGACCACAAACCATAAGGTACATTGAAGACAAGGTCGGCGAAACCCTCCACGATATTGAAGATAAAGGTATTTTCAAAGGTGACACGGAACTAAGCAATCTAGTAAAAACAGAGATCAACAAATGGGACTACATTAAACTAAAAAGCTTCTGCACCGCAAGAGATACAGTGACCAGAATCCAAAGACTATCCACAGAATGGGAAAGGATATTTACACAATACCCATCAGATAAGGGGTTGATATCAATGGTATATAAAGCACTGGTTGAGCTCTACAAGAAGAAAACATCCAACCCCATCAAAAAATGGGGCAAAGAAATGAACAGAAACTTTACCAAGGAAGAAATACGAATGGCCAAAAGGCACATGAAAAAGTGCTCTACATCACTAATCATCAGAGAGATGCAGATCAAAACAACCATGAGATACCACCTCACACCACAGAGACTAGCACACATCCAAAAGAACAAAAGCAACCGCTGTTGGAGAGGATGTGGGGAGAAAGGGACCCTTCTTCACTGCTGGTGGGAATGCCGACTGGTTCAGCCCTTCTGGAAAACAATTTGGACGACTCTCAAAAAATTAGATATTGAATTCCCATTTGACCCAGCAATACCACTGCTGGGAATATATCCCAGAGAGGCAAAAAAGTACAATCGAAACAACATCTGCACATGTATGTTCATCGCAGCACTGTTTACAATAGCCAGAATCTGGAAAAAACCCGAATGCCCCAGAATGGATGACTGGTTGAGGAAACTTTGGTACATCTATACAATGGAATACTATGCAGCTGTTAGAAAAAAGGAGGTCAAGAATTTTGTAGTCAAGTGGATGGGCATGAAAAGTTTCATGCTGAGTGAAATGAGTCAGAAAGAGAGAGACAGACATAGAAAGATTGCACTCATCTATGGTATATAGAATAACAGAGTGGGAGACTAACACCCAAGAACTGTAGAAATAAGTACCAGGAGGTTGACTCCATGGCTTCGAGGCTGGCCTCACGTTCCGGGGAAAGGTCAACTCAGAGAAGCGATCACCAACTACATTGTAGTCGAAGGCCATGTGGGGGAAGGGAGTTGCGGGCTGAATGAGGGCTAGAGACTGAGCACAGCGGCCACTGAACACCTTTATTGCAAACCACAACAGCTAATTAGAGAGAGAAAACAGAAGGGAATGCCTTGCCACAGTGGCAGGGTGGGGTGGGGGGGAGATGGGATTGGGGAGGGTGGGAGGGACACTGGGTTTACGGGTGGTGGAGAATGGGCACTGGTGAAGGGATGGGTTCCCAAACTTTGTATGAGGGAAGTATAAGCACAAAAGTGTATAAATCTGTAACTGTACCCTCACGGTGATTCTCTAATTAAAAATAAATAAATTAAAAAAAAATAAAAAAATAAAAAATAAAATAAAAAAAAATAAAATCAAAAAAAAAAGGAAAAAAAAAAAGAAAAAAAGAAAATAGATGTGTATGTGTCTTTTAAAATCAGTGGTTTTGTGTCCTTGGGATAGATACCTAGGAATGGAATAACTGGATCATTTGTCAGTTTTCTTAAAAACTTTTTTTGAGAAGTATCTACAGTTTTCTACATAATTGAACCAATTTACAATCCTACCAACAGTGAATGAAGGTTCTTTTCTCTCTACATTTTTGCAACACTTGTTTCTGGCTCTTTGATATAGTCTGTTCTTTTGGTGTGCGATATCTCATCATTTTGATTCGCATTTCCCTGGTAATCAGTGATACTGAGCATCAAAAGTGTTTATTAGCTATTAGTATATCTTATTTAGAGAAGTATCTGTTCAGTTCGTCTCTCTGATTTTCATAGGATTCCTATTTTGTTGTTGAATTTTGATAGTTCAGCCTAAATTTTTTACTCATCTTGTCACTTTAGCTTTACCTTTATTCCAGATCTTTTAGGTTATTTGAAACTAGAGATAAGAAGGTACAGAATACTATCATTAGAACAATGGTTACATTCAAAACCATTGATACCATTTGGCTCCTTCTTGCTTATAAAATACATCTGCTTGTATTATCTCACTTGACAATCACAGAACCCTAGCAAATAAGATGGCAAATGTCATCATTTTATGATCAGGTCCCTGATGAGATATTAAGGAACTTGTCCCAACTGATATTTGTCATCCAAGGTATTCTGCACTTTTTCTATTCCCTACTCTACCAATAACTTAATAGATATACTGATAATAATATAACACCTAATATTTATACTATGCCCATTATAGATTCAAAGCATTCTCACATATCTCATCTAATTTGGCTAAAGAGCTTCTGGAGGAGATAGGGAAGAGATTTTTTTTAGTGTTTTTTAATGTCAGAGTATTGCTATTTATTCAGCCATTGATTAAGGGAAGAGATGGTTTTGATTGATTACATTCTACAATTTAAAACCTCAGCACAAAAATGTTTAGTGAGATTCCCAGAATAATATTTGGAGATTAGATTGCCACTTAAGAATAAGTTGTTTAATTTTTAAGGAATCTTATGCAAATTAAATTGGACTAAAAATATATTCAGACACATGGCACCATCATCTCATGAAACCAAGATAGAGGTCCATGATTCTTAAGACAAAGCAATCTCCAAGTGGAAGCTATAGGATATGATTTAAGGTTAGGACTCATTGCATGACCTTAACTCAGTTTGTTGACCTGTTGATGACTGCCTAACTCAACTTGAACATGAGCAATAACAAAAAAGTCTCATGAAATATGAGATAAGGCACTTAGCCAGAGTTCCTCGAATGAGTTGTCATATGGGGTGAAAATCATCATATGATTGCAATATATGTTGAAATATGTGGTCACCAAAACCTAGAACAGATGCCAGCCATATGCAGTGGCTTTGTTCTCCTGCTGATAAATTCTATATTCATAATTCTTCTTGTCTGACCACAGACAACTCATAGTAAAACAAAGACTGGGTACTAGACTTCTATTCAAATAATCGCAGGAGTAATATAAAAAAGAAATAAAGTATAAGATGAGTTTCAGAAAATCTTCAAGAGAGTTTGCTTATGCTAGATGAGTGAATTCTTTAATCTCTTTATGTAAAGCATCTCCTAAATTAGAAGAATCAAGAGCCAGGATGAGCAAAAAGAACATGTTCTGATGTCATTATAAATTTTTCTTTTTAAGTTTTTATTTAAACTTTAAAAATTCAATTAACATGGGGCTGGAGCAATAGCACAGCAGGTAGGGCGTTTGCCTTGCATGCGGCCAACCCGGGTTTGATTCCCAGCATCCCATATGGTCCCCTGAGCACCGCCAGGGGTAATTCCTGAGTGCAGAGCCAGGGGTAACCCCTGTGCATCGCCAGGTATGATCCAAAAAGAAAAAAATTCAAATAACAAAAATTCCCAGACTTTGGCACTATTTAGAATGCAATCAAGATTACAATAATTTACGATTACAACAATACTGTAACTCACTAAACAACAGGACTGTCAATAACTAAATATTTCACTTCATATGAAGTATGTGTAAGATTTTAGTAAATATTTCCTAATCACTTGTTTTTTCCTTAACCCCCACAATATGCTTCTGTCTACATCAGTGTTTCCCAATGCAAGTGCTTCATTTTTGATAATTTAAAGTAGAATTTAAGGGGAAAGCTGATAAAAAAAAATTATTTCTGAAAAGGAGGTGATGACCTAAGTATGGAATCTTCTGTTCTATACCTACATTTATCAACTGCTGCTTCGGAAATCCCCACTGGCCTCCCACATGTTACCATAAAATCTGATATATTAATGATTGTAAAACATACTATCATTTTTTCATACTGATTTTTTTAAATGCTGGAATGATTTAACTATAGATATTAATCTTTGTGGAAAAGAGAAGTTTTGAATGACTTTGTATAAATTTTATTGCAGGTGGCAACCTACTGATAGTCAAATTATGTAACTTTTATAGTCGCAAACAATTATTTTCCACAATCCAGATAGTAAACCTCCACTAAGATAGCCCCCAAGAGCCCCATCACCTGGTACCTATACGCTATTATAATCTCCTCTTTTTAAGCATGGAATGGGCTTACTGACTCTTCACCCAATGAAGAGAATATGGCAAAAGTGAGCAGATGTCTCTTTTGCTATTAGTCTAAGTAAAAAAGTGATTTTTATCTTGGAAGCCCTCTCTTATTCTTCTTGTTATTTTGGGTTCATGTTTTGCTTTGAGATAAAATGCCCTACACAGAAACTCATGTGGAAGGAACAAAAGGTAGTTCCAGGCAGGAGCCGGTGAAGAACTGAGCTCCTCACTGCAGCAACACCCTGGGAAAAACTGATTATTATCAACCATGTGTGAGCTAGGAAATAAATTGAGGTAGAGTAAACTTGTACATCAAAAGCATAAAGACGTTACTTAATGTTAATTGCAACAACCATGTTTAATGTTAATAATTTTTTAATGTTTAAACAGTAACAAGTCTCACAATGGAGACATTACTGGTGCCCACTTGAGCAAATCGATGAGCAACGGGATGACAGTGATACGGTGATAAAAAATAAAATAAAATAGGGGCTGGAGCGATAGCACAGCGGGTAGGGTGTTTGCCTTGTACGCGGCCAACCCGAGTTCGATTCCCAGCGTCCCATATGCTCCCCTGAGCAGCGCCAGTGGTAATTCCTGAGTGCAGAACCAGGAGTAACCCCTGTGCATCGCCGGGTGTGACCCAAAAAGAAAATAATAATAATAATAATAATAATTTAACTTTAGAAAATAGGTCTCCTACCCAACTAACAGTTTGACTTCAACCTCATGAGAGACCTTGATAAGGATACTTGGAGAAGTATGTCCAGGTTCCTGTCCCAGAGAAATTATGTAATATAAAAATTACTAACAGGAAAATGAGTTATACATAGTAGTTAATGAATACAATTAAAAAAGCAAATATAAAAAATTGACATTATATATTGGGGGGACATTCTAACTCTGGTTTTGGTCTCTCAACCATTATCTCATACAATATTATCACCTGCAACTTAGAATCAAGCCCTTAAGATTAGCTACTACTCATGAAAAAAATTTTCTGTACTTTTTCTCAGGCATGCTCATTAGCTAAATAATAATATTTTAATTTATCCAGCCATGAAAATTCTGGCCATTAAAAAATGACAGTTAGTATGCAGTTTTCTCTTTGATACCTCTTCTCATCATCCCAAAATGAGAATAGTGTTCTTCATCTTTTTAATTTTCATACTTCTACCTCCCTAATATTTCTCTATGGAGGCAAAGATCTTGATTATAGTCATAGATATATGTTTCGAGACTTTGGACAAATCACTTTAATTCTTCCCCATTTGGGGGGAGCATTAATTTTTCATTATGTGTCAATTATTTTATTTGTTATTAAAAAGAATAGTATCTATTTAACTATATTGCTAGCACTAAATGTAATACATAGTATATAAATATGTAAGTCAGAAATAATTACTCACAGGTATTTAAATGTGTAGAATTTGGGGGCTGGAGCAAAAGCACAGCGGGTAGGGTATTTGCCTTGCACACGGCTGACCCGGTTCGATTCCCAGCATCCCATATGGTCCCCTGAGCACCGCCAGGAATGCCCATATGGTCATACCCAAGTTGGTTACATGCAAGGGTAGCTTCATATGTATTGTACTATCACTCTGGTCCCTTACACAAGTTTTTGAAAAATAATTGTTCCTTAATACTCCTCATTCACTGCTGGTGTAAAAGTTGACTGATTCAGACTTTTTTTCAAACAATATGTACACTTCTCAAAAAATTTCCATATGACCTAGAAATTTCATTTCTTGTCACCTATCCTACGAGCCCCCAAACCACTATTCAGAAAAAGATATTCACACGTCTATGTTCATTGCAGCACTATTCACAATTTTTTTTTTTAAAAAATCTAAAGAACCTGAGTGTCCAGGAACAAATGGCTGTATAAAGAAAGTATGGTACACAGGCACAATAGAAAAATACTCAGCTATATGGGGGCTGGAGCGATAGCACAGCGGGGAGGGTGTTTGCCTTGCACGCGGCCGACCCGGGTTCGATTCCCAGCATCCCATATGGTCCCCTGAGCACCACCAGAGGTAAATCCTGACTGCATGAGTCAGGAATAACCCCTGTGCATTGCCAGGTGTGACCCAAAAAGCAATAAATAAATAAATAAATAAATAAATAAATAAATAAAGGGGGGGCTCGCCTTCAAGCCCCAGATCTTTGAAAAAAAAAAAAAGAAAGAAAAATACTCAGCTATAAAAACAGGTAAAATCATGCAATTTGCTGCTACATGGATGAATCTGTATAGTTTCATACTGAGCAAAGTCAGCCAAATGAAAAGAGAAAGACTCAGAATGATCTTTCTCAGATGTGGGATATAAAGAAACTTAGAGGAATAACAAATGCCCAAAGCAACAGAAGTGAATCTTCAGTAAGAAGCTTACTCTTGGGAGACAGAAACAAAAGGGAAATAGGGTGGGTGGGGAACACTGGGAGGATGAAGGGAAGTAGACACTCTGGTGGAGAGTATGGTGATGGATTTTTATGGAGTTTTATGCATGAAACCAAACCATTAACAGTATTGTAAACCACAGAACTTACAATAGAATAAAATTTCAAAAATTATCCACTAATGGGAGGCAGAGTGATATAGGACAGCTTGTAAGGCACTTATCTTGCAGCAGCTGACCCTGGTTCTATCACCAGCTCTCAATAGGATTCCCTGAGCCCAGCCAGGAATGATCCCTGAGCATAAAGCCAGGAGGAAGCCCTAAGAATCTGCAGGTGTGGCCAACAAAATTAAAAAAAAAAAACACAAGTTTTAAGATTATCCATTAAGAATCCCAGTTTAACTTAACTGAATGATTTTTTTATTTCATATATCTAACAACTACACTCAGCAGACTAGTATAGAAGGTATAGTCACATTAAAACAAAAATAAAAATGTACGACTTGTAATATCATTGTAGCACTGTCGTCCCATTGCTCATCAATTTGCTCGAGCAGGCACCAGTAACATCTCCATTGTGAGACTTATTGTTACTGTTTTTGGCATGTTTAATACACCACGGGTAGCTTGCCAGGCTCTGCCATGCAAGCAGGATACTCTTGGTAGCTTGCTGGGCTCTCCGAGAGGGACAGAGGAATCGAACCCATGTGCAGGCAAATGCCCTAGTTGCTGTGCTATCGCTCCAGTTCGATAATATCACTAAGATAAAAAAATATAATGATGCTCATTTGTCTGTTTTCAGAACAGTACCATCTTAGTAACAGCCTCAGATTGAGAGTAGGATATTGTTATTACCCATGAGGTGTCTGGAAGTAAATATGTTGGGTTTTGGTATGTAGTTTGTAGATTCTGAAAACTCACCATCGGGAAATGTTAGTAGGTGATGTTGAGTTTATTTAGGGAAACAAGAAAGGCTGATTGTCATAAAGTGAAGGACAAACAACCTACTTCGACCACCTAGAATGTGTTTTGTCTTCCCCACTATACTTATAACACAGCCTGCCTGGAGTTCAATCAACAGAACTCAAAACAATATAAATAAAACTGATATTCTTGTTAAATAACAGATGGATGAAAGTAAAGGCAGAAGAAAATACCTAAAATAGTATTAGATGCAAATCAAGAGTTTAAATTTTAAAAGATGATATTAACAGGCTTTTGATTCTACCATTGACAGAATAGTTTGTATCAGACCAATTCTCCTGCTGAAAACAACTATAAACATTAAACAAAATATACAACACCGTTTTTTGAAGACTTTAGAGAACCACGAAAGCTGGCAGAACTTGAGAATGTCGCACCACCCAAATATAAAAAGAAGCTAGTCTCTGTGTCCTCTGTCTTCTTTCTCCAGGCTTGGTCCCTGCATACTTTCCTAAGTCTAGAAAAGGTTGAGAGAGGGAGTGAAATAAATCTTACTTGAGGAAAATTGCTCCAAATTAGCTGTTGAGAGTGAAATGGGTGGTGTCTGAGAATAGAAATCCCAAATAGCAAAGAAACTGCAGAGATCTGAATGTAAACATCAAAAGAGAATGCAAACACAAATTCTTTCTGAGCCATTAGCAAAACTCCTATGCTATGTGTGAACAGAAAGAAAATAACAACAATCACTGTATCACTGTATCACTGTCATCCCATTGCCATCAATTTGCTCCAGCAGGCACCAGTAACATCTCCATTGTGAGACTTGCTACTGTTTTTGGCATATTGAATAAGCCACGGGTAGTTTGCCAGGCTCTGCCATGTGGGCAAGATACTCTCAGTAGCTTGCTGGGCTCTCCGAGAGGGTTGGAGGAATCAAACCCCAGTCGGCCTCGTGCAAGGCCCTACCCTCTGTGCTATTGCTTAGCCCTAACAACAATAAAAAATAAAATAAATAGAAAATAAATTAAAACCTAAAATAATAGTTAAAATCCTACAGGGGTAAGCAGAAATTTCAACATCACTTGAAATTAAAATATTAAATATTATTTTAAATATTAAAATAGCAGAAGAGTTCTAACATCTCAAATTTTCAGTTGAGACCTAAATTGCCTACAACCCAAGAAAAGACAATGCCCTGGAATAAAGGGAAAAAACATAAACACATTGTCCCCAATGCCTAAGTCCAGACCTCAGCAAGACAAAAATAATGTCACTCAACATCTGTTTGCTAGGAAACTTTTTATTCCTCTTTGGAAGAAGATGCTATCATCCAGAGGTGCTTTGATTTTTTCATGCACAACATCCCATATTGAACAAACATTCCATTTCCCTGGTGCAGAAAACAATCAAATATTAAGAAAAAGAAAGAGGGTCTGGAGCAGGTGTACAATGGGTAGTAATACAGTGGGCAGGGCATTTGTCTTGCATGGGCCAAC
The DNA here is from genome assembly GCF_027595985.1 of Sorex araneus. NCBI lineage: Eukaryota > Metazoa > Chordata > Mammalia > Eulipotyphla > Soricidae > Sorex > Sorex araneus. Next base: position 61,061,636 of record NC_073304.1, read on the forward strand.
CTGGGTTCGATTCCCAGTATACCATATGGTCTCCCGAGCACTGCCAAGAGTAATTCCTGAGTGCAAAGCCAGGAATAACCCTTGTGTATTTCCGGGTATGACCCAAAAAGCAGGAAAAAAATAAACAAGAAAAAGAAAGAAAATAAGTGATTCAATTTTTGGAATTATCAAACAGAGCTTTTCAATTTTTTAACCATAGTAAGAACATAAACAACATAAAATCTATCATTTTAGCCATGTTTAAATTCATTAGTTTATCTATCACTTTGCTATGAAAGTGTCACAACTGTTCATCTGCATAGTTTTTCATCTTCCCAAATTCAACTCTTTAACCATTAAAAAATAACTCCACACTTCTCCCTCCTCTCCCTCCAGCCCCTCGCAACTCCAGTTCTGCTGTTATCTCTGCGAAATCAGTTCCTCAAAGTACTTCACATTTGTTGAATTGTATGTTTTTGTCCATCCTGTGACTATCAAACTTCACTTTGTTTGTTGTCTTCAATGTTGTTTATCCATCCTTATGTCAATGGGCAATTGAATTATTGTCAATTTTAATTTTAATTATTATGTTCATTTGGTTATTATGAACTTGGTGTACTATTGCTTTTATTTCTTCAAATGCCTACTTTCAATTCTTTCAGATCTATGTGTAGAAGTGAAATTGCTAGATCATATGGTAATTCCGTATTTAGCATACTGGTAACAAAATGCATTCAACACAGTAAAAGAGGGCTAGAGCAATAGTATAGCAGGTAAGGTGTTTGCCTTGCCGAAGGCTGACCAGGATTCCATCCCTGACACGACATATGGCCCCCTGAGTCCTGCCAGGAGTGATCCCTGAATTCAGAGCCAGGAATAAGACTTGACTAGCCCATTGCAGCCAAAAACAAACAAAAAAATTCAATAAATAAGAAAGCAGAAGAAAAGATGTACAATTTTACAAAATAAAATATGAAATATTTTAAAAGATAAAAACTAACTGAAAAATACTTTAAGACAGAAAAATACTATCTGACTGAAAGCTAAAATAAAGTAGAATTTTAAATCACCTGTTCTATTGTCAGCATGTAGCTCATTAAGGATTTTACAAATTCTTAAATATTAGGGACCATGTTTCAAATAGTATATGAACAGGAAGATTTCTTGAATAAGTAGAGAAAGAATAGTACTATGGTGAGAGAATCATGGGTTGGAGAGATAGCACAGCAGGTAGGGCATTCGCCTTGCAAGCGGCCGACCCGGGTTTGATTCCTCTGCCCCTCTCAGAGAGCCCAGCAAGCTACCAAGAGTATCTCATCACACGGCAGAGCCTGGCAAACTCCCTGTGGTTATTCGATATGCCAAAAATAGTAACAATAAGTCTCACAATGGAGACGTTACTGGTGCCCGCCCGAGCAAATTGATGAGCAATGGAATGACAGTGACAGTGAAAGGATCATAAAATTTTTTAAACTTCATTGTAAAGAACTAAAATGATGATTTATCAGATGCTAGACATTTGAATCACTGCTCTATATACTTTAACTCATAGTTATTATAACAGTCTGTTGGGGAGAAACCATCAATCTGCCCTTATTATTGGTATGTCAACAAAGACCAAAGCATTCATTGACTTGCTTAGTATTTAATAGGTTAGTTCAACCTATGTTTGAACCCACGTGGTCAGATACAGTTCTTCACCTTTATATTAGCATTCTTAAATAAATGCATTTTTAAGAAACATAAGCTGTTCTACTTTGATGAGCTAACTAGCATAAAATTTTAGAAATTAAATGAAAAAATAAGAATTCAAATTTCTTAGTGTCATCTGCTAGGACACTAAATTTTTTGTAATGTGACTTTTGTATTTTTCATTGTTCCTTCTGGACAAAGGGACACTACTTAATATATTTTGGCATGGGCTCTGTTATGTGCGTTTGATATGTATGAAACACTAACACGATGAACAGAATGTCCCGTCTTTCTCCTGAAACTCCAAATTGCTCTGGGCCATAAGATACACACCATGGGTTTAAAGTTGACACTCTCAATTTCCTCCTTTGATGTTTGTGGATTTCAATTTCAGGATGCTGACATTTTACCTTTTCTATATCCCTGTCTTCCCTCCTTCCTCTACCCCATCATCTGTCTTAAATGTTTAATCTTTCTGCTACACCTCCTCAGAGTATGATGACTTTTGATGGCAGATCTCTTCTCCAGTGATGGGACATTCCTTGGGGAAATCCATTTTCTCTCAGTCTTTGGCAGGGAGGATCATATGAGTTTGTTACTCAGAACAAAGGGAGTATTCATCAAGACCTTAAGATTCCCAATATCTTTGGCCTCAGCTCTATTTTCCTCAAGCTCTTTGTTCATCCAGGTGGTATTTCTAGGTGTCCCACATCCTATTTTAACCTCTTGTTTTGGACACTCCAATGTAAAAGAATCTCCTTTCCTTCTTTCTTCTGCCCTTCCTTCCTTTTTACATCTCTGTCTCTCTTTTGTTGTTCTTTTTCTTTTTTTTTTTTTGAGAAGGGTCTCCCAAGCAATGCACAGTAGATCTGGAGAGTCCCAACTGGGCCAAGGATTCAGTGCTGCTCAGTCTTTGCTCTGCAAGGGATTGAGTGAGCCATCCCTGTATACTCACCCAGCAGTGCTCAGTAGATCTCCAGGACTGCACCTGGTCCTCTGTGGTACCAGGGATTGAATTAGCTTGTCCACATTAATTGAAGTGCATTAACTGCCACAGGAACTCTCTAGTGCCTCTCTTTCTCTTTCTTTCTTGAAGGAGAAAAATAAAAGTGCTGCTCATTTCATACAAAATTAAAATGGAAAAAAAAATTAAAATAACAACTTCTTTTGTAATATTAGACAATCTTATTACAAGGTTCTCCTAATTTCATTCTTGTGTGAGATCCAATTCCTAAAGTTAAAATGCTTTCTTATATGAAGAGCAAAACCAACATTATTTCAGCTCCAAACAGATATATATATATATATATATTCATGTTATTTTTTCAACCAGATTTAGAAGTACACTTACAACCCAGAAAGCAAATAGTGGTTAGTGGAGTGGTTTCTTGTGTGTACATAGCTCTCTGCTAGGTAGCACACAGAGTACATTTTGTGAAAAAAATATACTAATGTGATTTTTTCAAAGCTTAATTCTAGAACGAAATAACTGAACAAGAATTATTGTTCAGTCACATGATTTTATGAATCTTTTTAGAAAAATCCTTGTAATAACAACTGTGAATATGGTATAGATTCAGCTAGCTGAAAATTAGATGTGCATTTTCAATCCCTGCTTATATCTTCACATCTCTTCTATAACCATTCACAAGGGGAAAAGCCCAATAAAACTATGAAGGGACTTTCCAGACAGAAGTAAACTGTCTCCAGAGGAAATAAGTCTTCAAAGTGTCCCTTTTATTGAACTTGTTCCTTTTTCTTACAACAAATGGACACATCGGACATAAAACTTAATTGAGACACACTAAAATAAGCATCTGGTTTATCTGAACAGGAGAGGTTACAACATCGCGTTAGAGCCGGCAAGGTGCTAGCAGTCCGCTGACTGTGCCATAGAATATTGATATTTTAATCACCCTGGATTATTTGGACCATCATTTATTTAGAATTTCAATAGCTCCCCTATTCAAACTCAGCCATGCAATTTTATTTTACATTTCTTTTCCTGCATGTTTGTTTTAATTTAAGAGCCATTATGCATATTGACAATTCTTTGACAGCAAAGGTAAAACCACCAGGAGTGTATCTGTTTATTGAGGACTGACAGCTTTATAGCTAACATAAAAATAATCTAATGTTTATTGGGGCAAATGTTTGGACTGAAGATTAAGTGAAACTACTGAATAAAGAAAAATCTTTTTATCCTATTTAGATTTTTCAAATAAGATTGGGGACCAACTACATAAAAACTTTTTGTGTTGATTTATTTAGTAGTCTTCCCTTAATATCTTCCACTCTGCACTTCCACTCCCCCACTTCAGGTTTATGTTTTATGACAGGAATGCTAAAGTAGAATTTTAAATTAAGCAAGATCTGGAAAAGGAAGATGCTACTGTTCAGAAATTAATTGCAATAACATTTACATGAGGCTAGGAAAACCTTCTAGACAACAGTGAAGCAAAATCTATACCAGCTTGCTCATAATATAAACTTTTCCTATACTGTCCTGTAGCTTGCTTACAAAAAAAAGTTCGACTTTTTCTTTGTTTTTGTCTTTTAAAAATTATTATGGAGAAGGAGCACAGAAATCACTTTGAAACTGATTCTCGACTCTTAAGAAGTCTTCAGTTTTGCCTTTAGCAAAGCGTCAACATTAGGTTATTAGATTTTCAGTGGGATATCTGAAATATCTTGATAAACAAATTGTTCTTTGGATAAGTGGAAACATTAACCATTTGGAAGTAATCCTTATATTTAAAATATGTATAGAACAATTGTTAGATGAATATCACTTGCCTTTGATTCTTTTCAACTTGATCTGAGTTTTAATTACTACTGTTTACCACTCTTCCTAACATTTTTCTTCAAAATAAAGTTATAGTCATCTAATCATCCCAACAATATTTAGTTTAGCTAGTAGCACTCCTCTCTACTCCTCTCTAAACCACATTTCCCTACCCCAACCCACTCCTGATCCTATTTTACATTGAGTAAATTAAATGGGAGGAAAAAATTAAGCAATTTGTTAAAGGTCGTTTGCTAAGGAGTAGCTGCAGAGGCAGAAATGGAAACCAGGTTTAGTACTTGCTGATCCTGTGTCCTGAGGCAGTTGGTTAAGTACTTGGCCCTTTGCCTCTGAAATAACTATATTTCCTGAAAAAGCTAATATGTGAATATTCAGATAACTCACTTTTCCATTTATCACTGTGACCATCCAATGAATATGGGTAGAGTTTTGTACAGTTTTGCGTCGTGTACTTGTGAATAGGAAAAAGAGACTGGAAATATCATAAAATTGCAGTTGCCAAGAAGCAGATTTTTTTAAGGAATGTTATACCATCTAAAAGTAGTTGGAACATTACAACTAGGATGTTGTAATCTCAAGGACTAGAAATCATCTTGGTAACCCTGAAACTCAATGTAATGGCAGAATCATAGACGGAATTTAACAAAGTTTGTTGAACTCAACTGAATTATATATTTTTAATTATCACTGTTTATAGATAGATTTGGTCATTTTGTTAGGAACCTGAGAGACATTTACACAGGTTAAGGCATTTAACCCGTACACTGATTCTGTTTAATCCCTGTCACCACAGGATTCCCAGAGCACCATTGTAGCATCATGAACCATAACATGCCCCACCAGTCCTGTTTGGCTGAAAAGCAATAGGTGGGACTTCTGAACCTCAAGAGTACAGATTGGGAATCCCTACTTCTAGAAAAAAATCTAAATTTAAATGTATACTAATATATTTTTATTACATAATTTATTCTTCAATTTATTTAATATATCCTTTCTTAATTCCTTTATTCTTAATTTCTATGATATTGCTAGTAGACTACATTTAAAAGTGCTAGAATGTCTTGCCATGTAGATGTTGCAAGTAAATTGATAGTTATAGTGTTTGTAGAACATTATTTTGTCCCTGATGTACCAACTTCTCTCTTCCTGACTAACCTAGAAATTAGTGGGCCTTTCAGGGCTATATTGTACAACACCTAATTTTCCTTTTTTTTGGGTGGGGGGCTGCTGTAAGTAGAGAGGCAGGGCATTGTCCAAAGTGGTACTCATGAGATTTTGGAGCTAGGGATTGAAACAAGGTTGGCTGAATGCAAGGCATGCACCTTAACCCCACCATCTCCAGTCCCAATGCTTACTTCATTTTCTTAAAATAAGCCAATGAAGATGTCTCCTCCCTTGACCAGATACTACGATTCTTCTTTATCACATTCCCCATAACTCTGAGGCACTGGAACAATTCCTGGTATCTGGGTAGTACTTACTAGAAGGGCTCAGTGCCTGCTGCATTGAGTGTGCTGAATCCAGTTCCTCTTCTCCAATGTCTCCTTCCAGGCTGCTCTGCATGAATTGCCTGTTAGTTTTCAGGCACAATTCACAGATCTGCCATGGTGCTATGACTCAATATGTGGATTTGGTTCTGAGTTGGTGACAGGAATCTCAGCCTGGCATACAGTTGTCTACTGGCTGCTATTTCCAACAAGTTTGATCATCGTCATAAGGGCATCAAGTTCCACTTGCAGAAGATTTACTGACCCATACCAGCAGTCTGAGAGCTTGGAAATAAATGCTTTCACACTCTTGGGTTTCTATGAATACAAATCTTGTTATAAACAACCTCTTATCCTTCCATCCTTAATTCAAAACAAAACCGCTGAACTTCTAGTGACAGACTAAGTCTAAGGAATTTGCATTTTATTTTACATTTTTTTTAAAGGTCTGTGGACTTCTGCTAAAATGTGTTCGACAAACAGAATTATGGTACCAGGTATGGTACATTCTCATTTCAAAGAATTGGGTTTTCAAAGGACTCAAGAAATCAGGTGGTAAACAAAATTTTGCCACAAGCAAAACTCTGCTTGCTCAGATGGATTGGTTGACTTATAAGTTAAATTGACCAAACTGGTGCCTGTCTTTATTATCTTTACAAATTAATAGCAAACTTAAAATCATTTTCAGGTCTGGGGATGTGACTCAGCATTAGAGCTCCTGAATTGCATACATGAGACGTGTGATCTATCCCAACACTGAAGAAACAAAACAAAGCAAAAAAAAAAAAAACTTTCTGTTGCATTACACTCTGCAGCATTTAAAAATCATATCCTAATTTGTTGTTTTTAAAGTAGCTTCTTCAAGTATGCCAAACAAAAGAACAATTTAGATAGATTAATTTTTATTTTGTTATTTATAGAATTCAAAGGTTTATTTGACTACAAATTATTTTATGACTATAAGTTATTTCTTTTCCCCTTGATTCACAAAGTCATAATAAGGTTTACACCAGAATGGTCTAGTAGCCTCCATTTATAAGACCATGATATATGGCAAAATAAATGCTATAAATTAATACACTTAACCTGCAAGCAAAGTTTGGAATCTTTGAAATTTATGGGATTTTTATATTGTTGATTTTTTAGTCCATTTTATATATGCACTGTTCTACTGATTTAAAACTCTTTTGTTTTTGTTGCTTTATTAAGTTGTATACCTTTTATTTAAGAAATAAAATTTTAATTATTTTATTTTATTTTTTCTACTTTATTATTTGAACAAGATTCCCTTTACTGAATATCTTTATGCATCATAAATAAGATCTAGAATTAATATTTGTAGAAGCACATAATTATGTGCTCTAATTCTAGATTGAAATATGGCATATTTTCTAACCCCATATCAATCTGAAATATTGAATATTTTCTATCCTATTTCAATATAACATATTGTGTATTAGTGTTGCATGTCTACTCAAAAATTCCTTGAAATTTATTTTATTAAACTACTGAAAAGGAGGATTAATTTTCCTATACTACCTTCATGTAAGGAGATTAGAAAAACATTCTTTGAAATAAATGAAGTGAACATCATTAACTAGGAAATGTCGTGCTCATTTGCTCATTTTTACTCTCTTGTTTAACTCTCTGTACACCTGTCTCTGATTGTATGGTCATTGCCGTAGGGCATTTTATCTGCACTTAACCTTGGCCAAAGACCTTTTTTCCCCTCACACATTTGCCTTGATGCTTGCTGATTGACACTTCATCTCTATTAACTATTTATTGTCCTTTGAGGTTACATCATACTCACTTTCCAAGTCTGTATTTTTTTCATAGCCCAATAAAATCAATGTGTTTCATGAACTTCTTTGATTTGCTTCTTCTTGCCAAGTTTTTTCTACTTCTTTACTGTTCTCCACGATGACTGTTTAACTCTGAGTCTCTAAAGGTGTGTGTGAGTTGATGAAATTCCATTGTATAAATAAAACCAAGCCAAAACTTGCCATTCAAAAGATAAAGCCAGGAGAGAATAAAGGCCATATGTCAATACAGAGAAAAGGACTGACTGCAGCTATTTTTCCTGCTCAGTGTTTATAATTATTTCTATGGAAACTGCACGTGGATTTCTGAGGATAGAATTTGACCCTGGGGATGTACACAAGTAACTCTGGAAACATTTGGTCCATTAACCGGGTTCATCATATACTTTGGTCTTCACTCCAAACTGAAAATAATATAGCATGAAGACCATACTGGTATTCATGCATGCTCATGTGTGTGTGTGTGTGTGTGTGTGTGTGTGTGTGTGTTTGTCTGTCTTTGAATTAAGGCTAAGGGCAGAGGCTCAGATGGTATAGAAAGGGGCTTCTTTAATATGATTATGAGATACAGAATAGTATGTTCGCTTCCTCACTGCTCAGGATTTACTCAGATTTGTCCTATTCATGATTTTGCCAGAATCAAAAACAGTTTGCCTGACTGTCTCTGTGTTCCCACTCTCCCTGTCCCCTACCTCCGTTTTATGTCAGTAAATACATGATTCAGAAATTTAAAATTAGGAAAAAAATTCTTTGTATTCTTACACAGTAAAGAGAGATAATCAGATCACAATAGCATGATATGTTGCCCGTTTTTATCTACATTTTAGGGGTTTTTTTGACATGAACATAGGTACATATGTATTTTCTGAAAGATTATATTTTCATTTTAATCAGATTTTTTAAACAATAAAAGGGGAAAAAACAAGGAAAAAACATTTCAGAGGTTACTGGCATTGTAGGGAAGGGGAGGAATTAGCAAATCAGAAGCCTCAAGTTTTAGGAAGAAAGAAGCTGAGAACAACATCTTTAGGACGAGGGATGGACACATTGGTGAGAAGCTAAGAGCAGTAAAGACAGATTTTCTTTATAGAAGTCCAGATGATTAGCTGAGCACTAATTCCAAAAAGTAATCATGTACATTGCTTTAAAGTCTTTTTAACATGAAAAGAAACATATTGAGAACATTGAAATGGTACACTTTTTCATACTGAATTTTAGATACCAAAATTCACAGCACAAATATGCAAATTAAATTTTTGTAAAATAAAGGCATATATTTGATTGTGTCCAACCTAGATTTTTTTCAGGTTATTGTTAGCTGGATGATTTTTATCGCTTGCCCTGCAGTTGCTTGTCGAAATCTTACAGTTTAGTAGCAACTAAAACGCAAACCAATTTTTATTTAATATTTAAGCCCTCATTTTGATGGGAAGGGGCTTCTTAATGCTTTCAACTGTGGATTTTCAATAACTCATGCAACCTACCTCCCATTAACTGGGAATTGGCTCTACAAAATACAGATCCAAAGTCATCAAAAAATTCTGCTGGAAACATGGATATTACAAGCCTCTCCTGAAGTGCCTTCTAAAGAACATGTTTTATTGTGAAGATGTGGGATGGGACCGCAAATACGATTCTCTTTCACTCATATTCTCTCTCCTAAAATGTGAAATGTTACCCTTTTCTCTGCTTTTTTAGGGTTAGCATGGGGACTTCTCAAATGAGGTACTGGCATCACTTTTAGCTCCCTAGTAATGCAGTGTTAAGGGGGAATGCTTGATAGCCCAATAATAACTTACAGTCTTTATGTGTCCTTATTTAGTTACACTGAAATGCTTCTCATTCTATCATTTAAAAGGACAGTTTGTAATATTTTTTTTCAAAACATTTTGGTGAAGTCTGATAGACTTAAAGTATATAAATGTATTCAGTTTCAGTGAATTTTCCCATCGAGATACCCGTATTTTCAGCTCTCTGAAGTTTCCTGCTGCCTCCTTCTTTCTTATTGCTCCCCACCCCCACAAAAGGTGGGGCCCATCTCCATGTTGACTCTTTTAAATTTTCAAATATCACATCGTTTTCTCACTGAGTTTATTGGCTGATTTTTGTAGGAGAGCAAAGGGGGGTGGTTAATCCTCTATAGCTGACTTCTTTGCATTGTGGGATTTTTCTGGCTGTTAATTATTAACTTTTCCTTAAAATAAAACTTCCATTGTGTAAGGAGAAAAACTCCATGAGCACAGTACATGTGATATAAATCACTTTTATGTCTGTGAAACAGCTGAGTTTACATTTTTATTACATTGTTTGAAAAAGTATCTTTTCATCTGGAAAGAATCAGTTTAAAATGTGATTGTCAACACAACTAAACCAGTTTTCTGTTTAAAATGGCTGCTGGTGGAGCTAGGAACTATAATTAAGCCAGGTTTTTCCTCCATAGATGTTAGTTACTAAAACTGAGAGGTTTTCACTGAGATTTGTAAAAGAAATGTCTAGACTTTAAAAGGCAGGTAAAGTGTTTTTGTTTAGATTGCAAGAAGTAAACAAGTAATGAATAAGAATATAATTGCGAAGAACAAAATGCAATCCTGTGAGAAGTGACTTAAGTGTAGTTTTAAGTTAAACTCAAAGTAATATCTGCATTTATAAAGTGTTGCCTAATAAAAATACTTTAGCTTATAAAAATATGTGTCTACTTATTAGTGACTAACAGCAAAATTTTTGTCTTTCTAAAAATTTTTAGATTTAAATGATTCTGAGAGGATCCTGTTAGAAATAGATTACAATTCAATTAGATTAACTATTCTCATATAAACATAAACAGTAGTTTAAAAGCTTATAGCCATTTGCTTATGTTCACTAATTTCTTCTTATTTATTTTGAAATTTAAAAAATAATAAGGGACAGATTTTTCTTCCTGCGTTTCATTTTGAACTCTGTTATTAAATGAAATTTGATATATAGCATATTCCTTTTATTACTGAAATACTATCTTTGGGAGATGTACATAGATTTTTAACCATGCACATCTTCTTGGTTGCAGTACTGTGAGACTATGATACATGTAGTTTTGTAATAGTCCAACCTTTCCAAATTCCTGCTTTCAGAAGTTTATTTTTCAAAACATAGGGCAATCATCACTGTGCAATTGTGTGTACCAGCTAACCTTTCATCTTAAACCAGATTTTCCAAATCCCATTATTTTGTGGTTTCTCTACCAGAGACTTATTTTTATACCCTTGAAAGTGTTGCAGGCTTTGGGAGAACAAAATTGTCAATATTTGTGATTGAGGGAACTACCTGTCTAAATATGAACACAGCAAAAATAATTTTGAATATCCTATATAAACCATGTCAAAAGAATTTTATGAACTCACAATTGTGAATACAATTTCACGATTCTGAAAAGTATTTTTACTTAACTAAATAAATTCTGTATTTTACTTGACAAGAGAAGTTGTATAAGAACTTCAAAATAATACACCAATCCTTAAAAATTAGGATTGAAATAATTAAATCTATTGCACATATATGAAACTGTAACTTATTTTGATCTGCACATTTCCTTTGATCAGTTAATCACATTTATCCTGATTTTGAATTATGATTGTATGTATCCTTTTTTCTTAAGATGCATTTACACTAGAAAAAAATTTAACTTTATTTAAAAAAAACCTTGTAGATGTTAGGGACAATGGATACTACTTCATGAGGCTTGCAAAACTCATCTGGAAAGTTCCTAAATAGTACTTTGTACATATCTTTCTCCTTTTATCTACTATTGATTTACTTATAATGCTCTCCACTAGTAAAAAAAAAAAACACATAAAATTTTTGCATGGCAATATGGACACTTTTTTCCTGCTTCTCTTTTACTTTTCTGTACATTTTCTTATGTGTTTTACGTTTATCCTAATCTGTCTACAAAAGTGTTCGTGATAAATGACAGGCATAGATCAATGTGAATGCTGCCTGATTTCTGTGATGAGATTGATAGAATTAAAATCTTTTGAGACAGAAAGGTACTAGCAAAATAAAATCAAAATGAGCCTTTTAATTATATAGGTATATCAAACTCAGTGGTTTTCTTAAAAAGAAATTGCATGTTCTTCCTTAACTCTAAGCTGGTCCTTCCCTTCTTGAAGATACTGCTTTTTTCCTCCTTTTGGAAAAAAAAAAAAAAACAACTATGAACTATTTTAAGGGAAGCAGATTCTTATCAGTTTCAAAACTTGAAAATGACTCCTACTATTTATTTTTCTGAGTTCTATCATCTATGAGAGATTGTCGTAGCAATGTCAGCATTAATTCCAAATAATTCAACTGCCCCTAGATGTTTTCATTTATTAGAAAATTAACAGTTATGTATATATCATGTTCAATCTAATATCCATTTTCTTATAAATGAAATTTAGTTATTGCTAGCAAACAGGAGAATGTTAATACATAATTGAAATAAAGTACATACATGAAAACAATATTAGGAATATATATTTTCCTGGGAGTCTGAGGATATTTTATTTGTTTGCAGACATGGTAAAATGAGCCAAACCAAATCTAAAAAATTCCTATTTTCAACTGGAATTTATAGATTTGACAAGTCCATTAAGCCATAAGCCCCTATAGTTGGAAAACTGATCTTTTCTAGGTACATAAAATAACTAGACAGGACGCAGTGACTTACTTTTCATGGGGGCCAAACCAGTAAGACAAGTTTGGTTCTCAGAAATATGAGGTCGTCCTAGGAAAGGGGAAGAAAGATGACAGCAAAGCACATGCTTTCATTATTGATAGATTCCAAAGATTTACATCAGAATTTTGAACATATGCACAGACACATTTCTTTTGTTGGTTGTGAAATGAAAGATGCAATTGAAATGCTAAATGCTAAATCTTTTACTGCATCATAAGAGAATGTTGACTATTTTTTTTCTCAACACATACAGATGTGGGATGCCTGTCCATGGTGGCTGTGCTCATCCACGATTCAGGGTCAGTGGTGCCTGGGCCCAGGTGATCCATTAAGATCCATTAAGGGTGAGCTGTGGAGAGGCCCACCCGTGTCCCAGGCTGCCCGCCTCCGTGGCGAAGCCTTCCATGACCTCCGCTCTTTGTTGCAAATAGTTGGCTGTGGCAGCAGTTTGCAGCTTCAGATAAGAGCTGCTGCTCTCAGGGAATGCCCTCGATCGCAGTCCTGATGACAGACTGCAGAGTGCAAGTTTTTTCAGGTGCTCTGTTTGCTCAGTAATCCTTCAGTGCCAGTCTCCTCCAAAGAGCGCGCGGGACCTATCCGTAATGGACATCAGCCATTAAGCTCATGATATTTGTCATATATCAGGTTTCTGCTTTGTTGCTCTCAAGTGATGAATGGATGCTGTTATGCTCTCAGAAAATAAAGCGATGCTGTAAATATGTCCAAACTTATCAAAGGTAGTTTCTTTAATTCATCCCTTTCTTGAGAAATAAACTCAGAGCGCAAAAGCAAAAATGCTAATCTTTGCCTTTTGAAGCATAAAGAGCAATGTGCTTTAGATCAGTGTTTGTAGTTTTCTAGGTTCCATATCAAACAAATTATTCTGTCTACACCGTGTTTTGCTTAAGTTTGATACTGCTAAGTTTACACATTATACCAACATTCTGACTAAACTAGGCATGCTTGCAAAGAACTACTCAGAAAAATCATTTGTATTTGTTTTTGCATGAAAAGAAACTAAAAAGGAAATTTAGGTGTTAAAAATAGCTTGACGTCAAAAGAGGTCTCCATCTTATTTATTCCTGTATTAGGCTCAATCCTAGGAATAAATAATAATTTTCGGGGACGTATTTGTATATTTGCACCAGAACAAGTTTCTAGAAAATGATATTGTGCTTTGTATTATTTTATAAAAATCATTTATGTACATAGTTAACTGGAGTAAAAAAAATTTACTTATAAAATGAGCTATGTATAAACTTAATCTCTCTTCTAAATTGATGCCATTTTGAGCATGAATATTTGAAATCCTGAATAAAAGTCTGTGCTTTTTTTAAAACATCCAGAAAATAAATGATAGAAACTATTACAATAAGTATGTTTTAAAATGCTTTAAATCTTAATCTACTTTTTATAATTTCTTTTTTTTGCTTTTTGGGTCACACCCACCAATGCTCCAGGGTTACTCCTGGCTCTGCACTCAGGAATTACTCCTGGCAGTGCTCGGGGGACCATATGGGATGCTGGGAATCAAACCTGGGTCCACTGCGTGCAAGGCAAACACCCTACCAGCTGTGCTATTACTCCAGTCCCTACTTTTTATAATATTTTGATTGCTATTAGACCCTTTATAAATAAAATGAAAATTAATGGTAACATCCCTGAGATTACAATCATGGACCTTCACCAGGATTATGAATAAGTGACCATTCTTGCTAACATAGTTTTCGTGGCTTCTCTAGATACTCGAAGAATATCTGAAGAGCCATTTCATTGATTCTACCTTCATGGCTTTTCTCCTCCATGATTCTTCATAGCTCTTGCCAACTAGCACAGAATTCCTTCAAGTTACCAAGAGCAGGTGCCTTGCATTGTGTGTGAGTCTAAGGGCCACTGAGGACACGGTAGCGAACACCACCCCATGCCTGCCCAAATGTCTAACTTTCATTACCAAGGTTCTAAGGATTGATTTTGCAACCCTTAAGTAACAAAACTTGGGGAGGACAGTGGCTGTGTGTTTATTTTATTACCACAGGCTCATTAATTGCCAGAGAGGTGAGGGGCCTCACCTCCAGAAATCTAATTGCTGTGAAAGCTTGTGGGCCTCTACCAAGACCAGCAGCATGGGCCAGAGCATTTCCTGTATGGAGATTGGAGCCTGGGGTGCAGGGCGATATGCCAAACTCTCCAAGTTTAGCCCCAACCCACCCCCTGACTTTTATACCAGTAAATATGTTTTCATCTTTTCTAGATGACCCTTGAAAGGCATTCTAAAATGCAGGGACATACAATAGGATGAAAGGGGCAGGAATTTGTGCTGAACCTCTATATTTCAAGAGAAAATAATTAAAATAATCTCAAGACTCAGGGGAAGAACTTTGCAGACATTGTCGGAGGGCTTAAGCTTTCCAAGAACTTAAGTTGTGCCTGCAGAATGATGTGCCTGGGAATTAAGTCACAAATTAGGAATATTCTGGAATCTATTTAGCAGTTCTCCTGATTAGATTTCCAACAGTGCTATACTAATCAACCAGTTCTTATTGCAGAAATATTGTGGGATTTATTTAGTAAATTATTATACAAAAATAACTCACTTCTGAGCTGCCATACATTTAGATTCAAGCATTCAAAGCTAGGTTTTGGTCAAGTGCCAGTATATAGATGGTATTTGAAGAATAATATAGATGCTTGAAACGTGGCAAACAGCAGGGAACAGGAATAATCTTTAATGAGTGCCTACACTGGGGCTGGGTTCTTTATACACATTACATTATGTGATCTTCACAACAACCTTTGAGGTAGATTTTATTGTCCCCATTTTATAGGTTGAGACCAAGTGCCCAAAGTCCCACAGCTAATAAATAAATTCAGGCGTTCCTGATTCCAGAGACTGCTCAAGCCTGGGCACCAGGGTGCCTTCCAAGGTTCAAACCAGTGGACAGGATCTCAAATGACTGGAAATACCACATTCATCCCCAGAAATAGTGTTTAATGATACCACATTTTAATAGTTTCTATCAAAAATGCTTCCCTTATCCAAGCAAAATTTCAGTATCTGTTTCCAGCTGGTCTCAGGTCATGTAATCTGTACATAAAGCACTTAATAAAGACTGGTAAGTCCCCCAACTTTGCTGCGGTGGGACTTTGTAATATAAACATGCATTAGAGAAATGAGAGCTCAAACATCCATTTTCCACAGGTGTTACCTGTGCATGTCTGTTCTTGCACCTTCATTATGCTTCTTGCAGGGTGACTACATCTGCCCCTTAACTGAGCTTTCATCAAAAGAATGCTTTCATATGGGACCTGAGCATGCAAGGACAGCCAACTCCAAATCAAACTGAAATTATGCGAGATGCTGACAGTGATCTATATTCTGTTTTTCATATTATAGTTTTTAATCACATAACAATGGTAATGCTAATAATAATTTGTATCCCGGTAGCACTTTTTGTAAGAATCTCAGCTTGCTGTTTAGACATTGTCTCAGTAATCCTCTCACCTTCCCTCTGGGGTAGATGAGAGGACATATATACATCTCTGTTTCACATGCAAAGCATTCCAGCAAGGCACAGTCGCTTTCTGTATGATTGGCAAAGGAGTGCATCAGACAATTAAATGAATATTGATGTTGCCAACAAACATTTTTGGCTTGCATACAAATTGGGTTAATTTAGTTTGGTTTTGTTTTTAAGTCCAAATGGAATCAGAATACCATGAGAAACAATGAAGCAGCCTGTGAGCATTGCAGAGGATCCACCTTTATGCCAGAAAAAAAAAAGGCTCAGAACTAAATGGATTGTCCTGAATACTATGTGTCCTTTTGTGTTATATATACTCCATGAGGGGAAATAAACTTATATGACATTGGGTTAAACCTTCTTTCCCTGGAAACTTCCTGAGAGCCCCTCAGATGAACGAATTAGGATGGTTACCAATTCATCTGTCTTTTTGTGTGGGAATTGGGGGTGGAAAGGATTAATGACATTCACAGAATATCCACTAATTCACTTTAGCTCTCAGTTCTAATGCCTCACCTCTTTGCTCACTAAATTAAATGTTTTTTTAAAAAATGAAACTATAGTAGAGTATGGTACATAGTACAGTGCAGTGTATTATAGTAAGTGAAACTTCGTTTTCTGATTGATAAAATGGGAATCATGAATAACTGCTTCATGGAATAAAATATACAGTGGCATGTATTCAAAATTTTCATTCCCGTCATTCTCCATTCTTGTGAAGGAAAGAGAGATAAAAAGCTGAACCCTATGTAACCCTTTACTTCTACAGCTTCTACTCTTATTTCTACTGGCTTCCAGGTCTGTTTCTAAATGTCTCTAAATGGAAGTCTGTGCTCCCATCTGAGAACACCTGAGATTACTTACCACCCCTAATTCAATGTTGCTCTCTCAAACCCTGGATGAGATTTGGTTGCTTTAATGCAGCCCTAACAGGTGAGAATCTTGCCATTCACAAGCTAGATTTTAACATATCTCCAGCCCAGAGCTAAAATGCAGAGCAAACATTTTGGTAACTCAAACTCTTCTGTGAAAGGGGGATACAGTTCATCAATAAAGTACCTGATATCTGAATAATCATTTTTGTTGTTGAAGAGAGACTTTCAATAAAAATGTGGAATGAGAAAGGACAACATCTAATGATGGGGAACCCTTTGATTTTGAGCACAAAATTGAAATCATCAAACATTATGTCGAGAGGGGAAGGAAGAGGCAGACTAGAAGTGACATAAAGACAGTAGTGAAGGGTCTTGAAGATGTTGGTGGTGGTGACAAAGCTATAATGACCTTGTACAACAAAACCATAAATGTTATCACTGCTCTAACCATGTTACTCCAAGACAGTTTTAAGATTATTTTAATGTGGAATGAATGGCTAAACTATTTAATTTTCTTTTATATTTTGATCAGTATTTTCATCTTTAAAATGCTGTTCATCTTAGAGCCACAGGTTTGGTCAGTATGCTCACTTCTGATGGAAGTCCTCAGGTTAGAAAATGGGAACAGATATCAGGATGAGTTCCTGATCTGCATAAATTTATACTCACTCCTTTCTCCAGTGGCTAGTTCTAAGCTCTCCTGGGCCTTTGTTTTTTTTCATCAATAAAATAGGAGTGATGGTAAAGCCACACCTCCTCAAACAAGGTTTGCACTTTTTTAATTGAATCTGGTCTTCCTCTGAGCAATTAGAACTCATTATTTCAAGTATCAAAGTGATGGGTGAGTTGATCTCTCCACCCATCTCTTGCCCAAATTTAAGTTCATGCCCAATTAACTTAAAATGATTGAGCACAAAGGAGACTGTTTCAAACATTGAAGTAGTTAGCATGATCTCAGAGTTAATAACGTTACCTAATAACTTAGTTTCTACTTGCCACTGTTACCAAGTACACGTAGACACAGTTTGGTCCTGGAGGGTAATTTTGGTGTGTTAAGGAACCTGAGCTGGCAGTACTGCTGCTGTTACTGCTGCTTAAACATACTTTTCTGCCAGTGTATAGGTATGTAATGAGTGACTTTTCTCTGAGAATATCCTTAAGTGCAAGTCTGTACCTTTAAACAATGCCAAGCTAAGAATCCCTGTGCATGCCTTTATTAGAAAACAAAGTAGAGTTATATGAAGTCACTAGAAATGCTAGTAAGCATTATTAATGCTGCTCTTGCTGAGAATGCTCTAGGCAGCAGAGTGAAAATGTCACTAATTATCAGATGCTGATGCATTAAAAGCAGGTTCTGTACAGAATCCCATGTGCTAAAAAAAAAATCAAATTCTCTGAGGTATCTTCAATAGGGACATTTTACTGTTACTTGGTAAATAATTGTCATGTATTTTTTTCATTCATGTAGATGTGATCAAACAGTTTTCTGAAAAATATATTCGACACATGCATACATGCATGGTTTAGTCTGGTGGTTGGCACACAATCCTGTAAGGAGACTCATGGTTTTATCCCTGCCCCAGGCTCTTAAGCACATATCTCATACTCCAAAACTATAGATTCCTTAGTCTATCTTTAATCAGTCTTCTTCTGAAATATTCATTTAGCTCTGACTCCCCATTATGACTGCTACTATTTAATGACCTTTTAGCCTCCTGTCCCCTTCCATCATCTTCCATGCACTCTACTTGTCTGAACATCACTATCATCAAATTTTTCCTCTGCTAGTTAATGTAAGCAGGCTGTTCATCACATTCTGTGTCGAGTCGGATCTGATAGTCTGTGTTCTTACAGACTGTTCACTTTCTCAAGCATACTCTTACCATTTCTTCCAGAAGATCGTCTTAATGTCTTCCACATCAGGCCTTTTTTGGTGCTTTTCACCCTGCCTTAAATCCTCTCCTATTCAGCTTACACAGTCTTGCCCATACCTGAAAATCTAGATCCAGCTCACCTTCATTGACCTTTGCCAGGTGCCTGCTGTCCTCACTAACCTTCTTATACAAAGACACAAGGTGCCTTTTCAGTTATAGTCCACAGGTTTGGGGACTGAAACCAGGGTG
Source organism: Sorex araneus (assembly GCF_027595985.1). Lineage (NCBI taxonomy): Eukaryota > Metazoa > Chordata > Mammalia > Eulipotyphla > Soricidae > Sorex > Sorex araneus. Next base: position 61,080,635 of record NC_073304.1, read on the forward strand.
TCCAACCTCATGATCAACATCTGAGACCTTCACTTGCAGTTCATAAACCTTTAGACATATGAAGCTATTAGTCAAGTTTTATAAGGATATTTTGTTTACTTTCATCCCCTGGGGAATCCTCATTACATTCTCAGAAGAATTCTAGACAAAAAAGGCAATAAAAGGTTAAAACTACACTACTGTTGGAAGTTATAAAAGAAATGTTAGAGTGCAGCCTCTGTCTTCAGTGCTATTGAAGCCTTCATGAGAACTAATGACCCCTCTTAGAACAATCAACTATGGTTCTAGTTAAGCACTAAAATCTAGTTGCCAAAGGCAGAGTTATAGATTTGGAAGCTATAGATTATGATAACCCAGGAGCAAGGTCATGTGGGCTGGGGTGGGTGCATATATTGGGAGATAAGAAGGGAGGGGTCTGATGAAGTTTATGGAACCTGGGAGGTGGAGTTAGAGAGGAAAGCCACAGGGATAAAGTGATAATAGAAACAAATAACCTGTGTAATTTGAAGGAAATATTCTGGGGAGATTGTAAAAAATACAAATGCGCTCACACGGAAGGGTGCAATGATGTGTATGTGTTGTTCGAGGGCTCTTGGGGTGGCTCTCTCTCTCTCTCTCTCTCTCTCTCTCTCTCTCTCTCTCTCTCTCTCTCTCTCTCTCCCCCCACTCGAATTCCATGCTCTTGAGCCGCTGTGTATGGACCGGATCGGGATGGCTCCTCCTTGTGCTCGCTTCTGTCTGTCTCTCTATCTCTGTCTCTGTCATCTCTCTTCTGGTCTCTTTCAAGCTCTCTGTCTCTGTCGTCTCTCCTCTGGTCTCTTCTGAGACTCCCTGATTCTCTTTCTCTTTGTGCTCTGCTTCTGTGTCTTCTCCTTCTGTTTCTGTGTCTTCTCCCCTGCTTCTGTGTCTTCTCTTCTTGCTTCTGTGTCCTCTCCTACTGCTCTTACACTCTTAATTTATATAGCAATCACATAGGGTGGTGACACAAAGATGGGTTGAACATTAACAAATCAACAAAGAGGGGTAAGACCACTCCTCCAGGAGATTAACTCAGGGACAAAAATCTCATCTAAAGAGATTACTTCAGATTACTAGGAGATCCATTTAAGGGCAGGATCCCATGTTGAAATGTTGCTTTCTTGTTTCCTCAGCTAGTAATTCACTTAAATAGTTATAATAAATCTACTTCTAATATTTCTAGCAATCTCATTCTGTATAAGCACAGTAAGAGATATGTCAAACTTAAAGTTTGGTTCTTCCTGAGGACTTCTCACTGTATATTCCAGACCACAGTCCTCAGGTTGGATTAGTCTTCTTCCTAACCCCAGCAAGGTCCTAGTCTTGTCACTACTTTTGGATCATGACAGCATTTGTCTATGACCATGTTCTCAACTTATTGTTGAGTATTGTGGTGCTTTATCCTGGCCCATTTCTATGCCAGGGTAGCTCACAGCTTGCCTTGGGTCCATTCCATCCCTCGTTGGGACCCTGCTTTTGGGGTGCTAAGAACTAAGGGAAACTGAGTCGAGAAAGCAAATGCCCAGGAGTAAATATTATTGGAGTCAATCAGCAATCAAGTTACAAAGCATAATATTAACTGTCTTCCTGTGTCCATACAGAAAGGACATTTCTTTAAAGTAAACTAAGTTCCTTGTCGCAAGGCTGAAAGGACAAACCCAATGCTATCCTACAGGAGATGAAGACGTATATGGGAGCATCTGAGAGCAGAGAAGTTTTGTAGAAGATAAAGAGTACTGGATTGAGTTGGCAAAATAAGGAGGCCTCAAAAATGATATATCCCTTCAGTTATCAGAAGCACAGAGCAGGAAATTGAGAGATATAGGGATCTCACACAAAATCTTGTTCAAGTGTTATTTGACCATTCCCCTAATGCTCAATTTTAAGGTCTCAGAGAATAGAAATGTCTACTTTTCTTGTTCCTGAGTATTGAGTTCATGTAATATAGACTTTAAATTATGACAACTCCACTGTGTGACCAAGAGTACCTTCTTCTCTTTAGGATTCTCCCTCTCTCTCTTTCTCTGTCCTGAAAATGGGGCTACCTACCCTAGTAGGTGACTATGAACATCAGTATGAGCAGAATGTATGTGAGGCAAACATGACAAAATCAAGAATGGATGGTTTAAATAATATCAATGTATGTTCCAGTTATGGAGGCTCTTTATAGCAGACTATTTCTATATCTATAAAAGCCTCAAGTCTGAGATCAAGAGTCTATCAGGAGAGAGAGAACAGGAGGGAATGCTCTGCCACAGAGGTGGGGTTGGGTGGTGGGGGATGGGATCAGGGGGCGGGTGGGATACTGGGTTCATTGGAGGTGGAGAATGGGCACTAGTGGAGGAATGGATTCTCGAACATTGTATGATGGAAACACAAGCACGAAAATGTGTTAAGCTGTTACTGTACCCTCATGGTGACTCACTAACAAAAAAAAAAATTAAAAAAGAGTCTATCAGGGTCCTTGCCAGTGAGGGCTTGCTTCTTAATTTGTACATACCACCTCACTTATGTCTTCAAAAAAATCCTGTGAACATGCAAAAAGAGAGCCTGCGGTTTCCTCCTCATCTCATAAGAATACCAGTCCCATCAGATTTATAACCCCACCTTTGTTACCTCATTTAACCTTTATTTCCTTCCTAGAACCCTATTATTAAATATCTCTAGGGATTCAATATAAAAATAAAGAGAGGAGAATCACTCAGTCTATAATAGTATGTGAAAAGTTTAGCTCAGTTCTTTAAAAGCTTAGCTCAGTGAGGCAGTTCCTTCATTGACCCCTGTTCATTCATTCATTCATTCATTCAACACTGGGTCAATGAGTGCCAATGTGTTTGGTATAATGTTAGGTGCTGGAATAAAAATGTAAATCAGACCAAGGATATATACTACTGAGTCTTTCTAGACTACTTAGGAAGATGATAAAAGCTGAAATATATATGTCTCCGGGGTGGAAAAGTATGTGGTGGGTTAAAGAGTAGAAGACACTTGAACTAAGTCTTGATCAAGTGACAGAAATGATCAGGTAAGGAAAAAGAGGGTTTTAGGCAGAGAGAAAAAAAGCACATGCATAATGGACCAAACATGATAACCTCTCAGTGTCTGTGTTGCTAGCCATAATGCCCAAAAATAAAGAGAGAGTATGGGGAATATTGTCTGCCATGGAGGCAGGAGAAGGGTGGGAAAGGGGTAGTATACCGGGGATATTGGTGGTGGGGAATGTGCACTGGTAGAAGGATGGGTGTTTGATCATTGTGTGATTGTAACCCAAACATGAAAGCTTGTAACTATCTCACGGTGATTCAATAAAATTTTTTTAAAAAAGGAAAAAGGAAAAAAACATGCGAAGGCATGGTATATAGAGAACCTAGCTCATTCTAGTATAAAAAGGGATCTGATGTGTGCACATTAGATATAAGGAGATGGCGTCCTAATCCCTAGAGAGTAAGAGAAGTTTAGATAAGTTTGTGTTGAATTATAAGACAAAGATGAGTGTAGCAGTTGCACTGAAGGAGCCTAGAAGAAGAAACTAAGCCATAAGAAGTATTGCAAGGTAAAGACCAATCAGCAGGGAGCTCTATGAGAAAGGAACAGGAGTTCCCCTGTTAGAGGTGGCTGTTGGAAGAGAGAGGGGATGATAAGTATATACTCAGTAGGACATTGAAGAGATGAAACATTAATAAGTATAGCTCTGAATCCACTTGCTTTAGCAAATTCTCACAAGCTACATGGCTTGGAATAATATCATTTTATTCTTTCACAGACTGGGAGCTAAAAATTCAAAATTAAGTTTCTGAGGAGTTAGTTTCTTCTGAAGATTAGGAGATAAATTCCATTCCATATTTTCCTAGCTTCTGGTGGCTGCTGCTAATCTTTTGCCATCATTGACTCTGTGCAGAATAATTGTTGTCTCTGTCTCAGTATTCAAATGACCTTCCCCTCGTCTTCTCCTTTTTTATCCTTTTAATTAAAACTATTATTGGATTTAGGTCCCTTTTAGTCTATGATGAGTTTATCTAAACATTCCTACCAGAACTTTATATGCAATGACCATTTTTCAAATAGGCTCATAGGTACTGGGGCGTATGGTTTGTACATCTCTTTGCAAGCACTGTTTAATCGATTACAGAACTCGGGTCTTGTGGATGATTGGGTTTTTTTTTCTTAATGTTAAGTTAAGAGGGTTTTATGTAAGAAAGGGGATAAATGACAGGTCTCTACATCTAAGGACACAAGAGGACGTATCTCTAATTTTCTGAGTGTTAAGGTAGACAGATTTAAAAGTATGTAACTATATGTTGACAGATAGCCTCCCTGATAATCACCACTTACCACTTACTCTGTAAAATATAAAGCAAGATTATCTGCTGAGAGAAAAGAAATAACTTGAGAAAAAATGGTATGCAGTTTAAAAATGACACCTGGACAATTAGAAGAGATAAAAGACCAGAAGCTTGTGGTAGAATCTTCATGTCATTGAGTTCCCAGTGTAAACTGAACACAACATTGGATGGCATCAATATTTAGATCATGTAATTCTCTCCCCCCCCTGAGAAATGCTAGAAGTTGAAAAAAAGAGGCAAATAAAGCATTTATGAGAATTTTTTAAGACTTTTTATAAGAATTTTATAAGAATTTTTAAGTGAATTAATTGTATGTGTTGATAAAATTAAAAGAATATACCAAAAAAGAAGGGATATTCAAGAAAAAATGAATAAATTGGATGAATAGTAAGGTTAAACTAGATGAGCTTGAAAGAGAGGCATTAAGGAAGCAAGGCATTGATAGAAAAATTGGCTGATGGCACTTAGCATCGCAAAGTATCCAAATTTCAAGTGGTGCAATGTGCAGGACTTGTAGGAAAATGACAAATCAAGATGGTGGCCTACAATTTTGAAATTAATAAGTCAAGAAAATAATGAGGTGAGGGTGTGGATGGAATGGAGAAACTGGTAAATATAATGTATATTGGGTACAAAAGTGAAACTAAGTAGCGCTAAATGTTGGCGTCTGCCAAAAAGGTCACTCACAGTCCTGAACAGAGAGTTGAAGAAGAGAGTATCTTTCTACTTAAGGATATTAAAAAATATTTGTGATTATTTATTAATTGCTTGGTTATGGAACACAGAAAGCTCTTTCTCTTCCTCAGGATTATATCCATATTCAGTCTTTCAAACCTTACTTTTATTGTCTGTACTTTTATTGACTTCAGCTCTGAGAACCCTTTGCTTGGCAGAGTCCCCCCACTCCAAGTCATCCAGTTCTGAAGCCAGTATGTCCTTTTCTGTAGCTAGGATTGTCTATTTTGTGACATGTGAAGTCCTTTAAGTATCTGTTAATTTATAAATTTATATAAGTAAGCTAGGAGGAGATCTTCCCTCAAAGGCTCTACAGGGGCTGGAGAGATCGCATAGATGATAAGATCATTGCCTTGCATATGATGAACTGGGCTTTTGTTCCCAGCACCCTATATGGTCCCCAAGCCTTATCAGGATTGATCCCTGAGTGCAGAACCAGGAATAAGCCCTGAGAACCAGGGGTGTATCTCTGAAACAAAACAAAACAAAAATAGAGGGTTCTACACTTTCTATGCCTGATTACTTCTAATTATTTTCATGTATAGCTCCTAGGAGGTAAATCTAAGGTTATTCTGAGAACCAAACATAAAAGTAGGGGTGACTTGCTGCTCTGCCCCATTTATGCTGTCAAGTTCCTGAATGTCAGCCATTTACCTTTCACTGAAAATGAGTTCTTATTTCTATAAGTCTCATGGGTATTAATTCTACTCAAGCAGATCTTTGGAATTGAACAATTACAGAATATTCCATATTCAATTCTTGAGTGATGGGAAGAAAATCTTAAGAATAAAGTATGCAAAAGAAAAAATAAAATATGTGATTATTGTTGGCATTTATTAGTGTTTTATGTAGTAGAGATAAAGATGTTGCAAGCAGTATATTAAGATCAATTTAATTAAAAATTTTTACTAAAATATTTTAAACAGAATATTCCTGAATATGGTTGCATGTAAAATTCTTAAGTATTTGGTAATTTACAAAATTACACAAAACTATTATTGGATTTAGATCCCTTTAAATAACCTAGAAGAGCATCTCCCCTGTAGGGCTCTTCAGGCTCTGGAGAGATAGTACAGCAGATAAGATGCTTACCTTGCACAAGGCAGAAAAATTATCTTTCTTTATAATAATGTACATTATTGTAAAATATTATAAAACATTATCATTTTTTCAATGATACATTACAGTTTTTAAAGAAAAATTTTTCTGGGGCTGGAGAGATAGCACAGTGGGTAGGGTGTTTGCCTTGCATATGGCCGATCCGGGTTTGATTCCCAGCATCCCATATGGTTACCTGAGCACCGAAAGGAGTAATTCCTGAGTGCAGAGCCAGAAGTAACCCTGGTACAATGCCAGGTGTGACTCTCCCAAAAAAACGAAACATTTTATTTTAAAAAATAAATAAATAAAATCTTAAATTGAATGACAGGATAGTAGTCCTAACATATTACTAAAAAAGAAAGTGAGAGAACTGGGGGTGTGTCTCGGTGGTAGAGTGCTTGCCTTATATGTGTAAGGCCCTAGGTTTGATCCCTTGAACCTTAAAAAAGAAAAGAAAAGAAAACTAAAGAAAGGTATCTCAAGTTTTTCACTTCTTCAAATGTTAACAGATAACCTAAATTTTTGTTATTTACATTTTATGAGTGTTTTGAAAGCTATAGTAACTCAATTTGTGTTGAAAAGCTCTAAAGTTTCCATTATTCTTGGGATGGGGGTTCAGAATGTTTTGCTGGAAAAGTTTATCAATAAATTATATATTTTCCTTTTACTGTCTTTATCTTAGATAGCTTCAAGAAAAAAAAAACACTTCAGAGTGTTTTTTATTCATGCTGCTTTTCAAATTAGTCCTCAAGTCACATGTAATAATATCTATTAACTTGTAAGCCATAACAGTTTCTAGAGACTAATAGCACAATCAAGAAAACGCAAAATCATATATTAGGTGCTTTTCCTTTTGAGTAACTTATTAGATTGTTAGAATTCACAAATGTCAAGTTCCTACCAGACAGGAAATACTTGCTAAATATTAAAGCAACTGTCTTTCGTTCCAGAATTTACTGTCTAGTAGAGAATTACAATAGCTATATAAACCACCAAGATAAAGGGAAGAGGTGATGCATGCTTTTAGAATACAATAAAAGCAGAACTGTAGTTCCTACCAAATGTAGCATTTCAGTTAACATCTAGGTGTATTCACTCACCTGCTTAGTAGAAGTAGACTTACTAATCCAAGACATCTACAAATGTCCATCAGATGACCGTTTACTCTAATTCATATTTATTCATTGCATAAGGCATCAATGAATAGCACTGAACCTTTACCTTGTTACAATTCTCTTTTTCCAGACTGCCATGTATGATGGTTCAAACATGTAGAATCAAAATTGGCTTAATTGTTACCTATTAGTTCCATTTTTCTTATTTATAGATTGGTCACTATAGAACTTTGCATTTAGGTTTATCATAAAGATTAAATCAAAATATAAAGCAGTGAGCATATAGTAACTTCTCAATGAGCATATAGTAACTTCTCGATGAATGTTACTAATACATATGCTATTAGTAGTCTGCATCTCAACAATAAAATAAGATTTCTGAGCTCCAGTGGAGCAAGTGCTATTTGTTTTTCTTCTTTCATTACTTACTCAAAATATGGTTCTAGATTTTGAGTAAATACTTAATATAAGTGTGTTGATTTCACTTCTTAAATTTTGAACATATTAATTCTGAAACTGACAAAAATCTGAAAATGACCTGAGCATGAAGTCCTTTTTCCCATTCTTTTTTCTCTTTCCTACTTATCATGTATTTGTCCACTAGACTTTCCAGACAAATGTTAATTGATATGACCTTTGTTGACAAGTATACATTAAATGGTGTGCATTGTATCACCGCAGTGTCTAACTCATCACTCACAGCTGAGTGAGAAGACACAAACATTCCACATTGTTGTTCAGTCACCCAGTGGCTGGTAGGGCTTTATTGGGTTTTTTTACCCCCTTCTCAGAATCTGTCATCATGCATGCAACCAGGCAAAGTATTTTGAGTTTATTTTGAAAGAACATGAAATCCTCAAGACTGTGTTAGAAAATGTGAATTTTTTAAACATAGTACTTCCAAAATACTAGCCTTTTTCTCTTTACCAGCCTTTTTTTCTTCAAAAATGTTCAACAACTCTCCCAATTTCTTAATTTAGAAATGCCACTTAACCATCAGACAAGTGCCTAGTGAAAACAAGAGAAATGCGTGCAAGCAACGGGCATGTTTATTAAAATAGTTTTTGCCTTGAATTCATTGTGCTTTGCAGTGCAACAAAAGAAGATGTAGTGAGTGATTGTTACCATTCTCAACAACAACCTGGCTTTCTCATTCCAAATCATGTAATACCAAACTGGAAAGAACTATGCAGGAGACCCTTAGTATTCATAGATTTAACACTCTAGGTTTTGAATATTTGCAATCGACCATGAAGGTTTGTGATGTGTTAATTGGCAGTTTTGCTGAGGTTCAAATTCGAATCACATGTACTTTGAAGCTAGCATTAGGGAGTGATTGAGGAGCTAGTGAGTTAGACTAGTCAGCCACTCGGCTTCCCTCTCCAATCAGATTTTTTTTTAGGGGCGGGGGGTTCCTCTCTTGACCTAGCCAGAAACTCTTATGGTAATTAAAAACTTGGTTGGTTTCTTTAAAAAAAATAAAGAAATAAAAATAGTTACATGGAAGGTAAAATGAGTAAACCTTTCAAAGATAGTTTCTTAGTTTGGAAAGATCATATGCCCTGGAGATACATCTGTCTCAAAATAAGAGCTAATTTTTAAAGCAAGAAATCTGTGGCTAAGTTTCCATATATACATACTTGGAGATTTCTGACAACTCAGAATTTATCCCTTGCAAATATCAATAATTTCCATATATGTGATTCTGGGTAGGATATTTTTAAAAAAGTAGAAAAATGTCCTTATTTTGTTTCTTATACAGTTGAAATATGCTTGCTGAGTTCCAGGCTCCAGTTCTGTCTTCCCCTCCTATGAAGTCTCTCTATGAAATCACTTGCTCCTGAAGCCAAATTTTTTGGTCAAACTACAATAGTGTTACATTCCAGAATATGAGGTCTTGGAGCTTGGCAAGCTCCCCCATTCACATGGCCTTACCTGAGATTTCTTGTAAACTTAGACCTCTGAGTGTCAGTAATCAGCAGCAAGGCCATGGGTCTACATACCCAAACATAAAAAACAGTATTTTCTGCCTCTACTGTATTGCTTTCTTCTATTTTGGCTTACTTGAGTTTGGGTTCTGTTTAGGGCTCTTGTTTTTGTTTGTTTTCTTTTTTTATTTGTTTTGAGCAGTGCTGGGGATTGAACCCAGTGTCTCACACATGCAAGGCAAGTACTCTACCACTGAGCTACCTTCTTGGCCTTCTTTGGGAAAATTGAAAAATAAGGTAACAGTTTTTCTTAAGTTTTAAAGTGTTTAATTTAAATATTCCTTTTCTGTTTGTTTAAACATCCTTTTCTAAAAAATTATGGAGACACAATGTTTTTCTCTTATGCTTCTTACTTGATAAGATTAGAACTTATTTATCTGGGAAATCAGAAATAACTCTTATCTAGTCCTGGGGTCTTAAGGTTTAGCAAAAACTCATTTCTCTAGCCAGCAATGCTTTTTTCCTTTCAATCAGGAGTAAACATAGTAGGGCTTCTGGCCTTTCCACTTATGAGCATCGGAGTCCTCAGGTCATATCTGAACCCAGCTCCTCTGTGGCGGTGTGTTTCATTGCCATTCAAGCTATTGGACCAGCTGTGTTTACATATCATTGGCCATTCAAAGTAAGCGATCTTTGTTCCGATAACAATGAAGGGAGTTGTACTTCGCATTCATAAGCTGCATCCAAAAAAAAATCATTCTTGGCAATCATCCAGAAATGACAATTGCAAAAATAAGATGGAATCAGTGATTTATTTTCTGTCTCATCTTTTTTTTAAAAAATGTAGTATTTCTATTTCTTTAAGACATACAGTGCTTGAAGAATGTTGTGCTTTACTAAATTAAGAAAAATATTAGGCGATAATTTTAAAGCACATTAAGAATTTAAATATAGTAGTTGTGCTGAAGACCAGATGGCTGTCAGATAATAAAACTTTAGTGCATAAGAGATTATTTTTGAGAACCTACATTTTTACCTATTGTTTATCACAGTGAAGTGTTGACATATCTGTTACTAGAGTTAGAATGCAGCACCCTAGACCTGATCCAAATGAACAGCCATCACATTTAGACATCCTTGATAAGGATGAGAAGAGGGCTAGTATTACCTATAAGCATAAGGTGATCAGCAGAGTATAAGTTAAACCTCTAAGTAAAGCAGATATGCAGAAAGTCAGAATGGTTGCAAGCGTAATAGAACATAGCCAACACATTTTGCAGACTGATTATACGTGTAACATAATTACAGTTGGCAAAATGAAATGCAGGCATCCTCCAAATCTACCTACATTCCTGGGAAAGGTAACATAAGTAAAAAAGACATAAGTCAAATCTGATTTCCTCATCGAAGTAATTATAATGGGGGATTATATGCTTCACCAAGAGCATGATGCTTAATGTTTTCTATAAATCACCAGATATCATAAATAATCAACAACAAATGCTGTGTGTACATTATGTAATGCTTTCTGAAATAGATATAAACCCAGCAGGGCAATCCTTCAGGTCCCAGTTTTAGAGAAAAACCTTTGTCTAGACTGGAGCTTCTCTTGGCGTGGAGAGGATGGATTCTAGACAGATCTCTAGATTATCATTGATTGTCAGAAGATTTGGTCAGTGCCTTCAAAGATGTCAGTCTTTAACAAGACAGGAAATTTAGACATCCTTGATAAGGATGTTTCAGACTGATCATTCTTCCATCAAGACTTCACGCCAGTCCTTTAAGGATAAAACAGTAAATAACAACAAAGGTTGCCCCAGAAGAAGCCTGTTCACTAAAGAAATATACAAATAGAAATGACACAGCCTCTTAAGTATTTTGATGCCAATTGAGGATTTTTTTATTTTGAAATAAATAGATATGTATTTTCTAGTTTTTGTGTCATAAATTCTATTTTTGTAGAGAAACATGAGTCTTTGTATTTTCAAAAACAATCTTAAGCAACTGAGGAAAGTTAAAAAATCCTAATATTCCCGTGGGAAAAGAAATATGTAACCAATTCAAAGGAAAATGGCTGGTCTTATTAAGTTTTGAATAATATGGGAATAATGTGTTGGGAGTAAATTATCCTTGGAATTTCTAAAATTTCTAAAATTTAGCTCTGCTTTATGATTTTACTTTAAAATTCTTTTCCAATGTGGATAGTGAAAAACTTTCAAATCATTAATGACCTCCCAAATCAATTCAACTTTACAAATAGTAAAATTTGAAGGATTATTATAAAACTGCTTCAAAATTAACCACAAATAAATAGGGCAGGAGGAAACCTGGAGGTGATAGATTTGTTTACGGTATCAACCGTCATAATGGTTTTATGGTGGTATACACGCATCTCAAATCTCATCAAGTTGTATACATCAAATACATACAACTTTCCTTATGCCAACAATAATCTGGTTTTTGAAAAAACAAAGAAAATGGCCTAAAGAACAAACATTTTTAGTCAAGAGAATTCTGAAGAAAGAAGGTAAACATATGCACACCCTGACAATTCCTGAGGAGGGAAAATTTGTAATTGTTGGAAATATGACAGAATTGTCTTTTAATGGGAAACACAAAAAAATCTGCATTGCAGTTTTTCAGAAAAGAGCCCTATTAACATGCTTTAAAATAGTCAGTGATGAAACCAGGGGTGTTTCAAAAGGGCCAGAGCACTTTTCGCACCTCAATGAGGCCCTAAGTTTGATCCCTGGCACCAGAATTTTTAAAAAACTTAAAAACTAAAAAACAAAACAAACTTAAGAACTCCTCAATGTCTGTTATCCACAGACATTTCCATAACATCTTACTAGCTATGTTCCCAGTATCATTTGTTGTAATAATGCCAGTGACAGCACATCAAGTGACAAAATATTACTCGTAAAGAAATTATATAATAACTGAAATTTAGTGAATGAATATTTTTTTTATTCGGGTCACTGTGAGATACACAGTTACAATGTTCATGATCAGGCTACAGTCAAAGAACAATCTAATGTCCATCCTTCCACCAGTGTCCATTTCCCACCATCACTGACCCCAGATTCTCTCCAGCCACCCCCTACCGCAGCCTGCTTCTATGGCTCTATAGCAGTCCTTCTTCCTCCTCCTCTCCCTCCTCCTCCTCCTCTACTTCTTCTCCTTCTCCTTCCCCTCTTCTCCTTCTCCTCCTCTTTCTCCTCCTCCTTCTCCTCCTTCTCCTTCTCTTCTTCTTCTTCTTCTTCTTCTTCTTCTTCTTCTTCTTCTTCTTCTTCTTCTTCTTCTTCTTCTTCTTCTTCTTCTTCTTCTTCTTCCTCTTCTTCTTCTTCTTCTTCTTCTTCTTCTTCTTCTTCTTCTTCTTCTTCTTCTTCTTCTTCTTCTTCTTCTTCTTCTTCTTCTTCTTCTTCTTCTCCTCCTCCTCCTCCTCCTCCTCCACCTCCTTCTCCTTCTCTCTCTCTCTAACTCTCTCTCTCTCTCTCTCTCTCTCTCTCTCTCTCTCTCTCTCTCTCTCTCTCTCTCTCTCTCTCTCTCTCCCCTAAGCACTATGGTCTGCAAGACAGACAGATACTGAGAGGTTATCATGTTTGTTCCTTTACCTACTTCCAGCATGCAGTTCCTATCCAGAGATGATCACTCTAACTAGTGCATAAATTTTTATTTTCATATTGTTTCTTGAATACTTAGCCAAGTTTTTGATAGTCATATGTATTATTACTTATTTATCTCCCAAATTCCAAAATATGGCAAACTCCAAAATATGTCTTCTGGTGCTTTCTCATTTTAATGACATGTAAGCTAAAAGTTGGAGCAATGAAGTCATCTTTCTATTTTCACAGAACCTGGGGAGATCTGAATTCAGATCTGCCTGAAAGCAGCTTTCAGTCAGCTGAAAACATTGCTTGTCTTCATGTTCTAGCCAGAGAGATTTCAGATTTAGTGGGAAGGCTTACAGCCACAATTAGAAAGCTGGGGGCTGAGGGAAGGCAGCGGCAGAAGAGGTGACAGTGGAATCAGAATAAGAGAGACTACAGTAAAATATGGGCCATTAAAATAATGTTAATTATTGTTTTAGGGGCATAAGAGACCATGAGAGAGGAGTAGATCTTGATCTTCTGGTGCAGGAACGAATGTTGCAGTATTATGAGTATGAAATAGTAAATCCAGTGCTATCATGTATTATGATACCTCAGGAAAATTTTTTTCAAATAAAATAATTGTTTTATTAGAAATAAATTCATCTGTCACTAAAGCCCCTATCACCTTAATGACGTGATTTTTCTGTTTTAAGACTTTCAGAAGTAATAGGAAATGACAAAAATCATTGTTTTTTTTTTTTTCATTTGATGTAGGCTCTGATATTCAGTACACATCTTTGGCTTGTTTGTTTTGGGACATTAACAATCTCCCCCTTCACCATCTTTCTAAGTGAATAAGTTACTGGGCCCCTTCTTCCTTGATCCTTAAAATATGAAAGCCCATCCCAAATGCACAAAAGCTATTAAACAAAGCCATTTCCGGGGCCACAGAAATGTGAAGAGCCAGTTGGAATCCTGAAGGTTCTTAGACTAGAGGTGTGCAGGCAGCCACATGTTTTTTCACACTGCAAATTCAATGAAATGGGGAGTGCCACAGGAGTCACCCCAGATGTGTTCATCACAACAGTAGTATAGCACCAGATGTCCAGTAAAAAAGGGTTAAAACTTCAGATCCAAAGCCTGTTTTGCCACCTCCTCTCAAAGTGTCCTGGTGAGACAATCTTTTGTGATTACCTCATTATTCATCACCTCTCAGCAGATACCAGCAGGCTTGATTTGCTGGACTGGAAATCCGTTTGGGTGTCATGTGTCAGCTAAACAGGCTTAGTTACAATAGAGCCTGATTAGTTTTCACCTTGGCCTCATAAAATGTGGCATATGTATTAACATAATGGATTAGGAGGAAAAAGAGCATTCACTACAAGAAGCAAGTAAGTGCAGTCCTGGGATTTACACATTTGATCTTTGGTATATTTGACTCACTCCCAACTTTTCAAGATTTGATGGCCCTTTTCTCCTCTAAAATAACTAGTTTCAGATTCTTGCTTTTTGCACTTTTAAACTGACTTTCCTAAAATACCTCATAGAATTTATAGACTCGCTCTTCATAGCTCCTCTCTAAGGCAAATTTTAATAGCACAATTGTAATGTTAGCTGTGTTTTCCATTCTACTCGTGGATTGAGATAAACAAACACAAGCATCCTATGAATTTAGAATGAAATTAGTCTGGACTTACCTTCACTTGGTTTATGCAGCGTTCACAGATGTAGTACTTTTTCTAGCTAGAATACAGTGTGTGGGTGATGGGGCAAGAGAAATAGTACAGTGGATAGGACACTTACTTTGCGTGCAGTTGCCCCTGTTTGACCCCCAGCAGCACATATGGTCCCCAGAGCCTGCCAAAATCGATCCATAAGCACAGAGGCAGGAGGCAGCCCTGAACACAGCTAGGTTTGGCAAAAGACAAAAAGTAGAATACAGTGTGGTAGCATTTCCACTTCCGGTTACATCCCCTCCTCCTTTTTGTAGAACTTTCTTTCTATATATAAACCAATTTTTAAAAGCATTGCTTAGGCACCCAGCTGGATTTTTTTTAATTCCTAATTTAGGAATACTAAGACCACTAAAAACTAAAACACTGAAGTTGTGAGCACTCATGCCTCAGAGTGGGTGAGCACATGCCTGACATGTGAGTCTTTAATTCAATCCTTGGTACCACATGTCCCCTCTAAATGTAGCCACAGTGACCCACGCATTGCAGAACTCAACTCAGCACTGATGGGAGTATTCCTTTTTAAAATACACTAACAAGCACAAGAATCATTTAATGTAAAATTAGAAAGCTTGAAGACCAAAAAGAATTACATTTGCATGTATCCAGCATGACTGTTATTATGTAATAATTGTTTAGATTTATAATGCCATCCTTGGGAGCTGGGTTATTATGAACATAGCATAGTTTTAGCATCTTGGAAACACCAACTCCCACTTAGAAATCTATATTAGGCACAATATATATATTGAACATTTCATGTCATTGTGTTTTGTGTAGTCTTATGTAATTGCATGTTGTCACCTATATTCCACTAACAAGTCCTAATAAAATAAGAAAATCAGGTCTCCAGATTGTATAGCTTATCCAGAGAGTAAGTGACAGATCCTGGAGTCAATTTCTGGTTGTTGTGTGTTCTTTCTGCCATGCCACACTGCCTCTTTAGCATTGAAGTAGAGCTGGTATATAAGGAATGTCGTGGGAAACCCGAGCAGACAAAGAAAACAATGTACAAAGGTCCCCAGGGACAGTAAGCATGGCCTGTGTTCCGGAAACAGACTAGATAGGAGCCTAGTGAAGACGAGTGGCAAGAGATAGACCAGAAAGGGGATTAGGCTGCATCAGGCAGTCATGGAACCCAGCATAAGAGTGGCACTTCTTTGGTTGGCAGGAGAGTAATGGGACCAGAACTTACTTCAGGTTGATATAGTTCAAAACAGTATATCCCGCTTCTTTAATCACAACACCCATGAGACAGACACTTGCCTAGTATGTGCATATTCAAAACGTAGATGTTTAACTGAAACAACCTATAAGATAGTACTTTTAGTGTATGTAAAAGACTGATTCTTTCTCTACTCTTTTATTCTATGCTGTCTATCTGCCCTCCCTATCTCTCTCTCACTCTCTCCCTGTCTCTCTCAAAAGTTAAATCTCTTTGATTTTTAACTTTTTGTCCACATCTGGTTGTGCTCAAGACCTACTCCTGGCTCTATGCTCAAGGATCACTTTTGGCAAGGCTCAGAATACCACTTGGAGTGCTGGAGTTTGAATTTAGGTCAGCCACATTCAAGGCAAGTACCTTACCTGCTATACTATCACTCCTTCCCCTCTTTTTTTTAATAGTAGTAACTGTAGTTGATTTTTCTAAACAAACAGATGGGTTGCAATCCACAGTAAGAAAAACACTGCTTTAGATCATAGTTGGAAGAAATAAGATGAGGCTGGGAAACCAAATTTGGGCTATTACTGGACTCTAGGCTTGAATGAGGAAAGTAGGAGGGGCAAATCAAAAAGATATTTCAAAAGGGAATGACTTGGCAATTTAAGAGACTCAAGGGATAACAGACCTTTCACAGAAGTTGGAAAGATCGGTGAGAACTGAATTTGTGTTAGGAATAGAGTTTGGTTTCAGACATGCTGAATTTCAGGTTCCCAGAAGACAGCTACAGTTTCCAAGAGGCATCAAGCAGGCAGAAAGACCCATATTTATGCTGTCCAGGATGGACTTAATTATTTCTTTGGTTTTTGTTTTTAAAAACTTTTTTTTATTTTGAGGCACTGTAGTTTACAATACAACAAATGATAAGGTTTCTTGCATACATTGTACCATACCACTCCATCCACCAGTGTCCACTTCCTTCCACCATTGTCCCAAAGATAATGAAGATCTCCCATCTCCCAACAGTTCTATGAAACAATTCCCCAGTTTGCTGCCTTTGAATATTTTCTATTTCCTTATAGTGTTTCTTTACATCCAGTATATAAAAACATATCATTCAGTATTTGTCCTTATTCCTGTGGCGAACTTCACTCAGCTTGATACTCTCCAATTCTATCCACGTGACAGAAAATTTCATGATTTTGTGTTTTCTTATAGCTAAGTAGTATTATGTTGTGTATATATACCACAGATTCTTTATCCAGTTCTTGTATACAGATTGTTTCCATATTTTGTCAATTGTTATTAGTGCAGCAGTGAACATAGAAGCACAAATGTCTTTTGGAAATGGTGTTTTGGGGTCCTTGAGCTAGATGCTGAGAAATGCAATTTCTGAATTGTATGGAAATCCATTTTTTTTAAGAGCATACATATTGTTTTTCCAAAGAGATTGAATCTGTAGTTATTGCCACCAACAAAGATAAGAGTTCCTTTGTGCCCACATTCACATGAACAACAATCCATTGGTTGTTTTTCTTCTTTTCAATGCCTGTCAGTCTCCAGGAATAGACTTTGAAGCTAGAGTATTAAACGAATGTAAAGGTGTATAAATTTATATGTACCCGCATAAAGGGGCAAGTGAAGTTAAAGACAGTAAATAGTGTAATGTTTATTTTGAAGATGTGTGAAATTATATCACTAAATAATTGGCAATCTTGTAAACCAAAAGTACCACAATATAAATAAATAAATGTATTCATTATAAAGTGTTTATGAAAAATGGAAGAGTCCCAGAAAGTTTTTGTTTGGGTTTATTTAAAAACAGGATGCATAGGAGAAGCCAGGTATATCAAGGAGAACCCAAACAACACAGTGTCTAACTTCTTCCTTTGTAGATTTTTCATTTTATAATCTGAATTTTCTCAGACCTTAGCAGATTCCAAGCAAAGCAAGGAACAGTAATAAACAATATTGATCTCAACTCTTCATCTCTTGTCCTCTGAGTCACTGGCACTTGTAACTTTCCTTCTGGCCTCTTGTTCTGCTATGTAACAAACTTACCCCAAAGCCACATTATTTTCTTCACCCTTTGATGGTTAAAGACTTTCAAAAGACCTTGGCTTTCTCTCTAGTCCACCTGGCCACAGTTGGACAGTAGTAAATAAACCATCCTGTCCAAGGCTGTATCTTCACCCCACATGTCTGGTGCTTTGGGCTTCTCGGTATCAGACTCTCTCCAATGGGGTTTTCTTTTACAAGCCCTTGTCATCAGGCCTGGACTTCACAGAGCATGACAGCCTCGAAGTAGTCAGATAATTCCCATGGCAGCTCAGAAATCAGAACAGCATTTCAAATACAGGAAGCATAAGCTTCTAGTTGCATAAAGCCATGACCCAAAACCTAGTCTCATATCACTCCTGCCATATTGTATTGGTCAAAGTATTCAGAGCCCATTGTGTACATCTACACAATGGAATACTATGCAGCTGTTAGGAGAGATGAAGTCATGAAATTTGCTTATAAATGGATAAACATGGACAGTATCATGCTAAGTGAAATGAGTCAGAAAGAGAGGGACAGACATAGAAGGACTGCACTCATTTGTGAAGTGTAGGGTAGCATCATATGAGGCTGACACCCAAGGACCGTAGATACAAGGGCCAGGGGGATTGTCCCATAGCTGGAAGACTGCTTCATGAGTGGAGGGGACAAGACAGATGGAATAGAGAAGGGATCACTAAGAAAATGATGGCTGGAGGAACCAGTTGGGATGGGAGATGCATGCTGAAAGTAGATAATGGACCAAACATAATGACCTCTCAGTGTCTGTGTTGCAAGCTATAATGCCGAAAAGTAGAGAGAGAGTATGGGGAATATTGTCTGCCACAGAGGAAGGGGGAGGATGGAAAAGGGGGGTATACCCAGGATATTGGTGGTGGGGTGTAGGATTACATAGCCTCAGGTAGTTTAGGTTTATTGGGTTACTCCCATTACAGTGCTCCCATTCCTCTTTGTTTATTTGTAACTTCTTTCTTAGTGTTCTGTTGACTTGTAAATATTGTTTTTCTCTTCTCCTTGAGTCCTTTGCAGAGTTTATTCAGAGCAATGTCCTTTTTGTGTGGACACAGTAAGACTTAGCAAATGCTATGCTTTTGTAACCTGGAAGTCATTTGACTCTACATATTTTCCTCCTGGGCATCTGTTCTCTCAACCTAAGCCTCAGCTGCCCTTACTTCATAGCACTCCCAAAAGCAGGGTCCCGCCGAGGGATGAGACAGACCCAGGGCAAGCGATGAGTTGTGTGCTACCCTGGCATCGAGATGGGCCTGGCCAAAGTGCCTAATGCTTAACTTAAGAGTTTAGTCATGGACAAATGCTGTCATGATCCACACAATGATAACTAGATTTGGACCCTGCTAGGGTTAGGAGTGATTAATCTGACCTGAGTGCTGTAGTCTGAGTCTGTGGCAAGATGTTGCCAGGAGAGCTGCCTGGCAAGCCTCTATGTATCTCTTGCTATGTCCATACAAAAATAACTAGTATTAAGATGTTTGGACTAAGGAAAGGAGAAAAACACCTTAAGAGTCAGGAAGGACTTTGGAATGCCTGGCTCTCAGGAAGGGCTTTCTTATGATGATTTTGCTACCTAGCAGTGTGTAGCCTGGGGGCAAGGGCGAGAGAGGAAAAAGGGAGGAGAGAGATGGGAGAGAGGCGGCAGTAGATCCAGAGAGAGGACGAAGCTGGGAGTGTGGGAGATGAGAAAGATGGAAGATTGAATAAACGGTAACTAATCAGCAACCAGCTTGGTCCTTGTTCTTCCCTTGCCGGTCCTTGGCCAATGGCCATCCAGATCCAGCCCATACACAGCCGTTCCAGAGCACCAAATGCGGGCGGTGAGAAAGAGCCACTTGGAGAGCCCGAGAGTGCACTGGTGGAGGGATGGGTGTTTGATCATTGTGAGATTGTAACCCAAACATGAAAGCTTGTAACTCTCACGGTGATTCAATAAAATTTTTAAAAATTTTTTAAAAAAGTATTCAGAGCCCGCTCAGTTCTAAAGAGGGTATTTAGATGCTCCTGAAGACACATGCCAACTTATGCCAGGAACCTGCACTGAGTCACAGGTGTGCACAGAGCAAGATTTTGGTCATCATGTTCTTCCTCCAGGTTCAGCTCCTTTGAGCAGAAGGGCTCCCAAAGAACCTGAGGCCATCCAGGTGGAATTTCTTGATACAGACCCTATTAGAGGATGACATCAAACCTTTAGTAGCATTGTGTCCCATCTCTGTAGAAGTGACAGTCATTGCCTCCCCTGCTGGTAGAGCACTTGCCTCTGGGTTGTGTCCAAACTGAGACACAACCTACTACAGAGACTTCAAAGCTGTATAGGGTGATCATTTTCAGCTATTATTGTCACCGCGGTCTCTTCTCTATGTTACCTATCCTCAGCCCCCCACACACTTTTGGTTAGTTCTAAGCATTGACCAGTACTCCTAACCCCTGTTTTCTCTGACCATGGATATTCTTCTTTATATATATATATATATATATATATGAATATAATATATATATGAATATAATATATATATTATATATGGGCTGAAGCAATAGCACAGCAGTAGGGTATTTGCATTGCACACGGCCGACCCAGGTTTGATTCCTCTGCCCCTCTCGGAGATCCCGGCAAGCTACCGAAAGTATCTTGCCCCCACAGCAGAGCCTGGCAAGCCACCTGTGGTGTATTCAACATGCCAAATACAGTAGCAAACAAGTATCACAATGGAGACATTACTGGTGCCTGCTCAAGCAAATCGATGAGCAACGGGATGACAGTGATATATAGAGATATACATATATCTATATAATATATAGAGATATTTGTGGGCTGGAGCAATAGAACAGCGGTAGGGCATTTGCCTTTCACGCGGCCGACCCAAATTTGATTCCTCTGCCCCTCTTGGAGAGCCCGGCAAGCTACCAAGAGTATGGAGCCCGCGAGGCAGATACTGGCAAGCTACCCATGCTTATTGGATATGCCAAAAACAGTAACAATAAGTCTCTCAATGAGAGATGTTACTGGTGCCCTCTTGAACAAATCGGTGAGTAACAGGATGACAGTGACAGTGACAGTGATATATATTTGTATATATATGAAGAAGAATGTCCCATATTATATATATGACCTTGGCTTGACTTGCTTGGTGTTTAACTGTATAAAAACAACTGTTCTTAGATCTTTTCCCCCATTTTTTCTGTTTATAACAAGAGTCATATATTATATATATATATATATCTATCTCACTATCACTGTATAACTATCACTCTCATCCCATTGCTCATCGATTTGCTCGAGCAGGCACCAGTAACGTCTCCATTTTGAGGCTTGTTGTTACTGTTTTTGGCATATTATTAAATACACACGGTTAGCTTGCCAGGCTCTGCCATGCGGATGAAATACTCTCAGTAGCTTGCTGGGCCCACCTAGAGGGGCGGAGGAATCAAACCCTGGTCAGCTACATGCAAGGCAAACGCCCTACTGCTGTGCTATTGCTCCATATAGATACATACATACATACATATAGATTCATATATCACAAATGAATGCAGTAATCAGTAATTCTATATGTGTCCCTTTCCTATGGGTTAAAAGTAGGTAAGAGATGTTCTTGATAACCTTTTAGTCAATCAGTATTGCAAACCACAATGCCCAAAAGGAGAGAGAGAGAGAGAGAGAGAGAGAGAGAGAGAGAGAGAGAGAGAGAGAGAGAGAGAGAGAGAGAGAAGTGCCTACTACAGAGGCAAGCAGGAGGTGGGAGGTGGGAGGTGATGGGAGGGAACCTGGGACACTGGTACTGGGAAATGCACACTGGTGGAGGGATGGGTGTTGGAATACTGTCTGACTAAAATCCAATCATGAACAGTTTTGTAATGGTCTATAACAGTGGTTCAATAAAAAAAGTTAAAAAAAAACCTGTACTGGGTCCTATGCGTAAGTGTATGTATGCTCACAAGCTCTGTGCATGCATGTGTGTATGTGTGTTTGTGTGTGTGTGTGTGTGTGTATTGTGTGTGTTGTAGAATAGGGGGAAGAGTTTGAAATCCCATTTGTCATCATACCTTGGTCTACAAATAGTGAGGCTCATGCTTTAGCATTGCATTGAATTACCTATATATAAACAACTGTTCTTAGATCTTTTTTCCATAGTTTCTGTTTATAACAAGAGTCCCAAGGGAGAGTTATGTCAATGAAAGGCAGAATTCCGAGCCAAGGTCAAAACAGTTCTCTGGAACTAGAGAAGATTCCTCAATGGTCCTTTTCTTATGATGCATTTTTGTCTTAAGAGACTATACACGGTGTCTGTGCTTACAAGCAGGCTATTATTAATAAATGTGGATTATTTTTCTGGTCATGAGCTCAACTGCATCTGACTCCCCCAGTCATGCCGTTTGGGGTTAGAGACCCACCCCAGCCCCCAACAATGAGTACTTCAATCAAACCTGGCACCTCTACCAAAATACCTAAAGTGGTTCAGCAAGCAGTTCTCATCCTGTAGCTCAAAGTTTTTCCTAGTTTCATCTCCAGTAGTGGAGTGACTAACAGCCACATACTTCTTGTTGAAAGTATTCATCACCTTGGTAATAAGTCATTAATAATGCAGTATCCTCTCCCTCCCTAGTTGACTATAAACCCCACAAGGACAGGGGGAAAGTGCTTGTGATTCACCCCAGTATCTTCGACACCACCCCAGTACAGCTTAGCAACACTCAATAAATATTTGCTGCATGAACAAAAGAGAGAATGATTGAACGAATGAGCAAATAAGCAATTGAATGTTCTCTCTGTTCAAAATCCTTCTAGGGGAAAAACCCAGGTTTGAGCCTCTGTCGTACTAATTCATTGCCAACCCAGAGTCAGTATATTCATTTTTCATTTGGTGTCTGGAAGTATGCATTGAATTTAATACAGTGTGTTTTACTTATTTTGTGAAACTACAATGTTACTTTTGAAATTCCAAAATCTAATCTCTTTGCTTTGCATGGCTTAATACAGACCCTTTAAGCTGAAGGAAGATAATCATGACATGATGTTCATACAATAGCTCTAAGCTCATAAATTCCCATAAATACCAGGACCTATACAATTTACGTATGGTCTATTTTAACTAAATTGTCTGATTATGGTGAATTAATCAAATGACATCTTCTTTACTTTGTACTACAGAGATACAACAAAGCTGTCATGTACCATATAATTTAGTCTCAATCAAGCACTGACCTCATATGTAACAGTGGCCCAATATATAGCCAAAGTGTATAGTAGGCTAAACACTCTATGTTTATGCAAACTTTTCATGACCACAGTGCTACCCAAGGTCACATTTCTCTGTTGATAGGTAACACTTCAATAACATTTATTAAGAACTAGCTGTGCATCAAGCATAGATGTAAGCCCTCAACCCATATCAACTCAAAGAGAACACCTCAACATACCATCCCACTTTATAGACGCAGAAACTAAACCTTTGTGAGATCCATGCCCAGGGTTACACAACAACTAATTGGCAGAGAAGGATTCGAACTAGCAATTAATGCCAGATTTGAATACTTGAGAACCCTTTTATATGGGAATTGATTACAGTTTACATTTTCTAGCCCAGAGGAATTTACCATATTCAGAGAAGTCTGCTATTTCTAAATAGCCTATCATTCTTCGGTTACACACTGAATTTCAAACCCATGATATCTCAGTGACTGGACAAGTTTCACAGCTGCCCTTCCCAGGATCCAGACACAGTTTCCACTGAGGGCTGGGCCAGGGGAGCAATTGCACTGACAGGCAACACGCCAGCCCCAAGCTGCCCCTCCCCTCTGCTGGCACTGTTACTGCACTCAGTTTCCTCATGTGGAAAAAATGGAATGAAAAAAATTTACCTCAGGATTATCATCAGAATTAGATGTAATAATATGTCTAAAATAATTCGTGTCTGATGTATGATAAGCAACCAATATGCATGGGTGTTAGTATGATGTTGACTATTCTGAGATGAAATTTTTCTGAACACAAAGCATATCTGTTCTGTAGAGTACACAGCTCCAAAGTTCTGGCGAGCATCCCTCTAATGTTGGTGATGTTACCTTCACTGAATTTATCACCATGTTTACCCATTTACTATGCAACTTTCTTATACTGTTGACTCTATCTATCCTTCTCTGTAGCTTCATATGTTGATGTATCAGTATAAGCAGATTTTAGTTAGACATTTTCTATTCTTCTGTACTCCACCTTTAAGAATGATATAAGCAGAAATCTGTTGGTAGGAAAGAGAAAATATCAAATTAATCCCAGGCATTAGCAATATAAGATGAATAATTAGCACTTTAAAAACAGAGTTATGTTCGTAAGGCCACCCAATTTACTATTCATCATTTACTTATCTTTGTACTTGATTTGGTCATCTGATCAAACTTCTCTTAATAGTTCACATCTTTATGGATTCTTGGATTCCCTTATACTAATCCCATATTAACTCTTAATTAGTTCTATGCAATACATCTTGTGTCAGGAGAACAGAATTATGGTTTAAAATGAACTGGCTTTTTACCAACTAGCTGTGCCCCCTCTAAGTGAGAAGTCAGTTAAGACTGGTATGTTACATTATTTGCAAAATGCAGTGTATGACCCTTGTGAAATTCTCTGTAGATTGACTTTAGGTAATTGTTGCAAATCAATGAAAAATGTTCTTTAGCAGGCTCTGCAACTTGCTGGGTCAGCTTTATAATGAGTCAACGCCAAAGAGAATAGCAACTCTTTTCCTGGTTTACATTCTCTCTCTAGCAAAAGGAGCATAGTGGTTGCCCTGTCAAAGAAACTGGGTGAAGTGAATGCTCTTGTGAAGGATATATCTGGCACAGAGCAGGACACTAATGTGATTAGTGCTCAAGAGAAGGAAAAAAAAGACAAGAGAGAGTAGTAGAGTCGCACCCCACAGGCTGGCTGTGCCAACCTAAGCAAGGGGGAAATGCTTCAAGGCTTCTGTTTGGATGCACAAACTGAATGGCAATGTGGCATGTCTAACCTTTCAGGAGATAATGGTGAGGGCCAGAGCCGAACCCCACAAAGGCCTGAGATGAAAGGGAAGAGGAACATCTCTGTGGCTGTAATTAAAGAGATGCCCTTAAGCCTGGTCTAGACATCCACTTGGTTTTCAAGGAATGGGCTCTGTGTCTCGAAGAATCTGCCAAGCAACTTTGGCAAGAGTGAAACCTAATAATGAGGAAGGAACCATTTGATACCCTTTTGCTTTTTCTTTTCATTCTTGCTTTTCTCGCCCCCTCCTTTCCTTTCTTTTTTCCTTTCCTTTCTCTCCTCTTGTGATCACCTTCTCTTCCTTTTTCTATTTCTCCCTGAAAGGAATTCTAAACCAATTTGCTGGCATTCCAGGTGATCAGTAGATATAGAAATGAGTGAGGGAGTGAAAACGTTTTCAGAAATCATATGAGTCTGCTTCTGCTCTCAGAAATCTCTGTGTAGAACAGTTTCTTAAGCACAGAAAAGTCTTAGGTGCACAGACAGATCCTGGTCATGCCATTGTGAGGTTGTATTTCCTTTTCTGTAATAAGTGGAGACTGGTACTTCATTCTGCATTTTTATTTTTCACCTCCACAAAGCTTGAAAGTTTTTAGCTGATAGCAACTACACTTTAGCTTGCCTATGTAAGATAATATTGAGAAAAAATGTAGTCTTGGGGGACAGATTGATAGTACCAGAGGAAGGCACTTGCTTTACATGTAGCCACTCAATTACTTTGGCCAACCCTGGTCCGATCACCAGCATCACATATGGTTCCCTGAGCACTGCCAGGTCACTCCTAAGCACATAGCTAGGAATGTCCCCTAAACAACAAGGAGTGTGGCCCCACCCCCACCCCCCAATATAGTCTCTTATCCAAATAGTATCATCTATAGGGCTTTTGTGGGGAGAGGAGAGCAGTGTATTTTGTTAATCCTAACTGCATAGATCAATATGGTAATAATGTCACTGTAATTATTTAGTTATGCCCGGTAAAATATGATTTGGGTTGGCTTTGCACTACCCATGACAATGCTGAACAAAGCAATGTGAAGACACTGTCACCAGAGAGGCAGCTTAAATTACAGTGTCTACATCCCTGGCACAGCCCAGAGCACAGGCCTCAGACAGCCACAGTGTACCAGCCAGGCTCTCTCCTTACTCCCGAAAATAGAGGGCATGGGAAGATGCACAGTAAATCATTCACTGAGATGACATAAGGGGAAAATTGCCCAGAGACTTAGCAGTTTACTTCTGTGACTGCTTTAGTCATTATTATTGGAGATGAGAGCTGTATGCTTTGAGGAGGGGAACAGACAATCCCTGCCTGCCTGAAGCCACTGAGTTATTCTTTGATCCCCGTCTCTTCCCTTATTTTTTCTGCCCCAATAGGATTTCATTTTGTCCTCTTTAATACAGAAATAAGGCCGTCTGGGAACAATAGCAGTGAGAGGACAGGAGGTCGCGAGTGACCCAACTTTAGTCTCAGCAACATAAAAACATTTGGAGCCTATTTGGTCAAGTTTGTAAGATCGGGGCTTCTAACAGCAAGAAACATTTCAGTATCCACAGAACAAAATGTCTAAGAGCTTTGAAGTGGAGATGAAGTTTGCTGGTGGGGGGACTCTAGATTCCTGAGAAGAATTAGAGATACATATTTAAGAATACATCTCCCCAAAAGGAAGAAGGTCAGAGAAATCAAGCAAAAGGGGTGTCTTGTATGGAGACAGATAGAACTGAACTAGTAGTGAACTTGAAGCAGTGTGGTTGCATGTTATTTTCAGCAAAGCACCCCAGAAATCTCTCTATAGTGACCAAATGCATTATCACTTCAGTTTTAGACAAAAAAAATAGCTTGCCCGAGATTGAAATAGCAACATTGAACATTGCTTTCCCACAAAACAGACTGAAAGTAGGAAGGATGCCCACTCAGAAGAGCATGCTCAGAACAAAAAGAAAACATTTCTGAAGCGATGTGTAAGGCAGGCCTGCTGGGGCAGGTTGCCTCTCAAAAGGCTCTTTAGAGGGTTTAGTCAAAAAAAAAAATCCTGCAGGAGCTGCGCAACGGCAACAGGGGCGGCAGGTCACTGAAGAAATGCCAAGCCCTGCATCTTCTCCCAGGACAGGCAATGACAGGGTCTGTCAGGGATGGGGACTCAGCCCAGGGCCTCCCCAGAGTATGAGATCTATCATGAAAATGCCCATAGCCCTCAGAGTTGTTTGCCCAAACTTCTTTTGCACCTTCTCTTGACTTGAATAAAACACATTCCAAAAGGGAAGTTAAAACAGACCTGGATGAAATGCATCCGTGCTCCATATAACTCCAATGTGACAACAAGCCTGCATACTTCTCCCTTCAGAACCACTTGCAATTTTAGCAACAGCAAGCCATTAGGTTCCCTGGTGCCTCTCCAGATGCACCTAATTATGTCACCAAAGATATTCCAGTTCTTAGGGAACCCTCTAGGATATCAAAGATGATTTCTCTTTTCAATTAAAAATATACCAGTAAAGGGAGCCTGAGAGATGATAAGGGTTAAGGCATTTGCCTTGCACGTGATCAAACCGGGTTCATTAGGCAGCTCTGCATGTGGTACCACAAGCCCCACCAAGAGTGATCCCTTAGCCACAGAGGTAGAAGTATAAGCACAAAGCACCACTGGATGTGACACAAACCCCTCCCCACCAAAAAAAAAAAAAAAGAAAGAGAATCAAAATGGGAAACTGTTACTGCTTTCTCACATCTGGGCTAATCAAACCCAAGTTGATGAACTTTATGGTCTAGATCTAGAATCTCCTTTTCATTTTGACCTGTCTAACCATAGAAGAGAAAAGTCCATCTGCCTGGACTGGTTTTGCCTTCAGTACAAAATCTGTTCCAGTATCTCCGCACATGCCAGGAGAATTGACATCATTGGGTGCATTGGAGGCATCTTCAATATAAACATCAGAGACACTGCACCCCTCTCCTGGGTCATGCCCTGTGCCTGGAGCAAGACTGCTAGGGCCAAGTGCTCAGGTTCGTCTTGACTAGACCTGCCTGCTTAGGAGTGTGGTTTTGTATGGTTTGGTACAAACAAAGCTAACTGCTCCCACAATGGGTCACTAATGTGAAAAATCACACATTATGTAGAGTCCTACAGTCATTTCTTTAGCAAATACACAAACACAAGATTTGGGCCCCAATCGAGTTAGTCCCCACAGATATCCTTTTCATGCAGATTCTCTGGTAAAGCCAGTGCCTATCCTGCCTGGGAGAGATTCCTGAGGCAGTTTTTATTCATCTATTGCACATTAGCTTTCCTGCTACATCATGAAAGAGCAAAGTCTCTGTTAAAGTAACTCTCTGTCCTTAGTATCTTGTATTATGCCCCCAGCCCTCTTCTCTGGAATAGGGTCTGTCTCATGCTCTCTGTGTTCATTCCACTCATTTCACACCATCGTTGACCCCAGAGAGTTCAACAAGCTAGTTTGAAAGAAAAGAACATTTGCACAGCAAAGATTTTGCTTTTGCTCACACAACATAAGTTTTAGCAAATACTATTCATGACTTTGACATCAAAGCACCAATAGAATTAATACTAAGTTAATTTCTGAAGGTCATGTCAAATGGTTGACTCTAAGCAAAATATAGACTCCATCTACATGTCTATAAAGGTTGAGACTAGCTAAAACAATTATGTTCTATTTAGTCAGAAACAAAAAATGATGTTATATTCAAGCGGCAACAAAAAATAATGTGGTACATTTTAAGGTTTAATATGAAATATGATATAAAATTCTGCTAAGTGAAAAAGTCAAGTTACTGAACAATACATATATTATGAATCCAGTTATGTTTAAAAATTATTTATTCATATTTCTTGTGCATATAAAATTTTTAAGTCTTCAGAAAAAAATAGTGGTCAAAGTGCCATCCATAATAATCAAAGACACTTGGGATTTAGAAATGTTTAGTATTTAGAAATTTAGAAATTAGAAAAGGCACTAGGATTTAGAAAAGACACAGAATTAAGCACTTAGAAATTATAAAAGACACTTAAATTTAAAAATGTTCAGTATTCAGAAATGTAATAGCCCTTTGATAGTGCTTCTATCCAACTTGTTTATAAGTTTTTGTATTTTGTTGCTTTTGAGTGCTTATATTTTAATATTGTTTTAGTGATAAATTTTCATTGTAGTTTATAAAAGGACCGGAGCAATAGCACAGCAGGTAGGGCGTTTGTCTTGTACTCGGCCAACCAGATTTGATTCTTCCATCCCTCTCAGAGAGCCCCACAAGCTACCGAGAGTATCCCGCCTGACAGCAGAGCCTGGCAAGCTACCCGTGGGGAATTCCATATGCCTAAAACAGTAACAATAAGTCTCACAATGGATATGTTACTGGTGCCCGCTCAAGCAAATCGATGAACAACGGGAGGACAGGACTACTACAGTGCTAGTAGTTCATAAGGACGGTAAACAGAAAAAAAAATAGATTTTTTTTCCTTTAGCCTAGAACATATGAGAACTGTTCTACATATGTGAGCAAATTGTCCCATTTATACTTTCTAGCACATACTCCCTCTTTATGTATTATTTTAGTTTTATCTCACATGTGTATTGCCTTGATGATCAAACATTTGGAAGTGCTTAAACTTGGTTCTAAGGAAGTAAACTAAGTTAATAGTTTTATCTAGCACACCCTTCCTTGACTCATTTGTCTTAAATCCTCAATCGTAGCATCCCCTAAGCATTCCACAGGTTATGAAATCATCCAAGCTTCAAAAAGAAGCCTCTCTCTGAAAGGAAGGTCAAAGGATGCCAATCGAGGTGTACATGCCATGGACCAATCAAGAAAGACTGCCCATATTTTACAAAAATAGTTTTTCACATCCTTTGACACAGCTGGAGTAAGACCCTCTCACAGATGAGAGCACAAGTCTCATGACTCATTAAAATCTCCTCACTAGATTACAGACCCCAAACCCTCGGGGGAGTCATGTGAACCACGTAATGTTTCTCGCTTTGCATCTCCAATTATGCATCTTTGATTTAGCTGACAGATGTGAAGCATTGTGCGTAGCCAGACAATCCCCTGGTGGCCACACATGTGCAGAGGGAGAAGGCAGAGCACTGTCTTGTAGCTCCATCTGGCATCAGCTTCCAATCATTCAAACTCTTTCTTCTCCATCCACCTTCCTCAGCCCCTGTTCTCCCTCCTCTACCCAGTTCCTGGCATAGATTTACGCAAATCTGGGTACACACCCAGATTTATCTGAGACACACCCAGGTTTACTCAACCCTCTCTTCCCTTTGGAGGAACTCCCAAGCAAAAGGGAATGAGTGCCAACCTGAGACCACCTTTTTTATTATGGGATGGCACCTCTCCAGTATCCCTTCAAGGTTTTCATTCTAGAGATCAAGTCTTTTTTTTTTTTTTTTTGGCTCTCTCTCAAGCCATGGCTGCCAGGACCATATAGAGAAACAGCTGGCTGGACAGTTGGAAGTACTTGACTGGGCCATGCAGGAAATCCACTTTCGGGCCTGAATCTTCAGCTCTTTCCTTTACTATCCTGGCCTCTACATGGAATCCCTTGGTTTCCATAATCAACTCTGAAGCAGTCCCCAGAAAAATGGGTTAGAGGTGCTATCTGATGAATGTGCTCCCAAGCTTCATGGGAGTATGGGTCACATTGGGTCAATGATCACCACCACAAGGCACTGACAGAGATGAAAAGGAGGAAATTCCCAGATATATGACTGCACACACATGTGGTCTGTGTGCCTGTTGTATGTGCAAATTACCCACTTTCTGAACACAGTGTTGGTTTTTCATGCTGTTGCTTTCTTCAATAGATAAGGCACCTCTTGCTATGGTTAAGAGGAAATGGACTCTTGTCATATTTTTCTACATGTACTATGAATATTTTGTTCCATTTATTAATATTTAATATAAATGGGGGTGTGGTCTGGAGCAGTTTTTCAAGACTAAATTAAAAATCCTTACTTTGTTTCCTTTTTCTCTTTCTCTCACTACTTATATATAAATTTGCATTAACTTCATTAAAACTTTTATTTTCCAAGGACATAGAGAGAGTAGAGGACATAGGCATTTGCATGGCGTGCACATGGCCTTTGTTTTAATCCCTGGAACTGCATACAGTCCCCTGTGCACTCCCAGGAGTCACTTCTGAGCACAGAGTCAGAAATAACCCCTCAGCATCTCTGGTGTAGCTCAAAGCCCAAATAAATAAAAATAAAGTAAACTATTATTTTTCGATACTGTTCTTTAGTTTTCACCATAAATATCAATTTTAAACAATATTCATCATTATTGAATATGAACTTGTTTTCTTTTTTTTTTTTTTGCTTTTTGGGTCACACCCAGCGATGCACAGGGGTTAGTCCTGGCTCTGCACTCAGGGATTACTCCTGGCAGTGCTCAGGGGACCATATGGGATGCTGGAAATCGAACTCAAGTCGGCCACATGCAAGGCAAACGCCTTATCCGCTGTGCTATCACTCCAGCCCCTGAACTTGTTTTCTTTTCATTCCATTTCCTCATCCCTCATGTAATTATTCCATTTATGTTCCATATACTATTAATGGTGATGAGAAGTTTTCTGTGAAAACTCTTGAACTCTCTAAGAAACAATACAAAGAACAGGGCTGGAGCAATAGCAGAGTGGGTAAGGCATTTGCCTTGCATGCAGCCAACTCGGGTTTGATTACCAGCATCTCATATGGTCCCCTGAACACTGCCAGGGGTAATTCTTCAGTGCGAAGGCAGGAGTAACCCCTGAGCATCACCAAGTGTGACCCAAAAAGAAAAAAAAAGCAATACAAAGAATAGATTAATGAATACACCTTTAATATTAAATTTTATTTGTCCTTGCATATTGTTCTCTTTTTTCCTCTTTTGGTCACCATTGTTGTCTTATATTTTATTTTTATCATTGTATATTGCTCTGGAAATTATTTAATGTGCCACAATGTTCATATTGTGTGGTTTATGCCAAGAAAAACCACAGACTTCAGAATCAGAAAAGCCTGTTCTCT
Source organism: Sorex araneus (assembly GCF_027595985.1). Classification (NCBI taxonomy): domain Eukaryota; kingdom Metazoa; phylum Chordata; class Mammalia; order Eulipotyphla; family Soricidae; genus Sorex; species Sorex araneus. Next base: position 61,112,474 of record NC_073304.1, read on the forward strand.
GATTTCATCTCAGTTACTTCCCAAACATATTGATGTTAATTATCATTTTAATTCCAAGAGCTCTTGATTTCTTCCTCTTTCAATAAAGATGAAGTAAGATTATATATGTTAAACAGTTCTCCTTAAGTTTTATTTCCCTTCCATTAATGTACTTATAGCATTAATGTACTTGCAATATTAAATGCCCTACTTCCCTATCCACATTGCTTCTGTTGTAGTCTTAAGAAAGTGGAAGGACAGTAGACTTATAGCAGAATGTGTGCATATCAGTGTCTGTGTTTTATACTTCTATACAACGTAGTTATATTAGTCTTTGACTGCCTGAATAGAAGAGTAATATTTATAATAAAGATGCAATATTCTTTTTTTTTTTATAGAAACTTGGGAAAATATTTTAATGCATTTCCAAAATTGAGCTAGCTCATATCACATAGAGTTCCACACTTTCAGAATGTTTCAGAATGGATTTGGCTTCCGTGAGTTTTCTACTAAGGTTCACAAAAATCTAAAATCAAGACAACTGGGCTGCAATTTTATCTGTATGCTGTGCTAGAGGCAGACAGGTAATTGGCAGAATTTGCTTCCATGCGCCCACAGAATGAGTGACAACTTCATGCTTTCAAGGGAACGAAAAGAGAGTGACTCTGCTGCTTCCCTTCTTGCACTTTCAGAGTCTCCGACCCACAGAGCTCAACTGATTTGGTCAGTCAGCTCCATTTTGCCTTCCATTTTTTTTTTTTTTTTTTACTAATCATCAGAGAGATGCAGATCAAAACAACCATGAGATACCACCTCACACCACAGAGACTAGCACACATCCAAAAGAACAAAAGCAACCGCTGTTGGAGAGGATGTGGGGAGAAAGGGACCCTTCTTCACTGCTGGTGGGAATGCCGACTGGTTCAGCCCTTCTGGAAAACAATTTGGACGACTCTCAAAAAATTAGATATTGAATTCCCATTTGACCCAGCAATACCACTGCTGGGAATATATCCCAGAGAGGCAAAAAAGTACAATCGAAACAACATCTGCACATGTATGTTCATCGCAGCACTGTTTACAATAGCCAGAATCTGGAAAAAACCCGAATGCCCCAGAACGGATGACTGGTTGAGGAAACTTTGGTACATCTATACAATGGAATACTATGCAGCTGTTAGAAAAAAGGAGGTCAAGAATTTTGTAGTTAAGTGGATGGGCATGAAAAGTTTCATGCTGAGTGAAATGAGTCAGAAAGAGAGAGACAGACATAGAAAGATTGCACTCATCTATGGTATATAGAATAACAGAGTGGGAGACTAACACCCAAGAACTGTAGAAATAAGTACCAGGAGGTTGACTCCATGGCTTCGAGGCTGGCCTCACGTTCCGGGGAAAGGTCAACTCAGAGAAGCGATCACCAACTACATTGTAGTCGAAGGCCATGTGGGGGAAGGGAGTTGCGGGCTGAATGAGGGCTAGAGACTGAGCACAGCGGCCACTCAACACCTTTATTGCAAACCACAACAGCTAATTAGAGAGAGAAAACAGAAGGGAATGCCTTGCCACAGTGGCAGGGTGGGGTGGGGGGGAGATGGGATTGGGGAGGGTGGGAGGGACACTGGGTTTACGGGTGGTGGAGAATGGGCACTGGTGAAGGGATGGGTTCCCAAACTTTGTATGAGGGAAGTATAAGCACAAAAGTGTATAAATCTGTAACTGTACCCTCACGGTGATTCTCTAATTAAAAATAAATAAATTAAAAAAAAAATAAAGATGCAATATTCTTGTTGTACTGTGCCCAGATCAGGCTATACTATGCATGGACTTTAGTCGAAGACTCCAAAATTCAAGATCCAAAAACCATGAAAAGTGGTCTGGGGGTCCTGTAATTTGAAGAGTTGAGGTATTTAACTCAAGGAAGAAAGACACCAGAATGGTCATTAGTGATATTAAATATTTTTTTGACACAGAGAGATGATTTTATCAAATTATAATATGAAATCAGCAGGATATACAATACTAAATATCCCAATGCTAAATTATTTTCAACATACAACATGTATACGATCACAAAGGAATAAATTGAAAGGAAATGCATTAAACTGTTAACCACAGTGGTTTGTCTCTAGGCAGTAAAATTTGATGTAGTTGACTCAATTTTCAATATTGGAAGATACTGACACTCCTTTCCAAATGAAAATATAGGGGCCATGGAAATAGTACAGCAGGAGAGCACTTGCCTTGCATGTGCCCTATCAGGGTTCCATCCCTGGTACCTCATGCTGTCTCCCAAGCCACACTAGGAGTGACCAAGACATAAAACCAGGGTGAACCGTGCACACTGCTGGGTGCAGCCTAAAAATCAAGAGAAACAAGAAAGAACAATACAAACATGGCCTGGAAGATCATCAAAGAGCTGAAGCACAAAGGAGGCCTGGGTTTGATGTCCAGCACTGTGTTCCCTCCACACGACTGGGAGCAGCTGGGAGCACCAAGCTGAGAGAGGGCCTCTGAGTACCACCAGGAGTGCGCCAAAAAACATTTTTTTAATTATTTATTTTTAATTAGTGAATCAACGTGAGGGTACAGTTACAGTTTTATACATTTTTGTGCTCGTGTTTTCCCCATACAAAGTTCAAGAACCCATCCCTTCACCAGTGCCCATTCCCTACCACCAGTAAGTGATATTAAATATTTTGATGTTCCTAAGTGGACTGATTTGATTTATTTTATATGGCCTTATTTATTAGCCAGTGTTCTCAAAAAAACTAAACCATTTGGATGGATGGGTGAATGCAAAACTAGATAGATGATAGATAGATAGATAGATAGATAGATAGATAGATAGATAGATAGATAGATAGATAGATAGATAGACACACAGACAGACAGACTATTACCAGGTAATATATAAAAAAGTAACTGGCTCTTGATACTATGTAGGCTGACAAATTCAGTATCTGGAAAGCTGAATCCCAAGGCTGGACAGGTCCAGAGGTTTTGACCAGGAAAGCTATCAAGTGGATGTATTCCCTCTTAGTAAATGCTGGATTTTTTAGAGTCTACTTATTTAAATATTGATATCATCCCAAGAATCTCCAAAACACACCCCAGCGTGATTTTTTGGCCAAATTTATTGCCCACTCAATAAATAGAATCATATGAAAATGTCCTAAAATTGGAATTGGGCTTCAAACTGGAGGAGCACTCTCTCCACCAGCAGTTATCCCAGCATCAGATAGATGCGGAGAATCCTGGCATCTGAGGTGACTGGCCAAAAGCCAGGTGACAGTTTGTAATAAAAAATGTAAAGAGAAATCAAGATTTAAGAAAAGGACTAAGAATTCCAAAGGGCCTTTTGTAGTCCAGACTTGCTGTTGCTGTCCTGTCATTTATAATTAATGATGACTTTGCTTCAGGTCTCCTTGCTTCTCCTGCATGATTTGACCTTATTTTATCCCTTTCTTTTATTGTTGTTTCTGCACTGGCTGGGAGGCACACAAGCTTACTTTGGGTGCTCACTGGGGACTGCACATTTTAGTTGTAGCTCTCATACACACTTGGCTTCAGTACACCAGGGATAACACAGGAATCTCAGATAGCTGCATTTGCCCTGGGGCATTCAAGGCAGTGCCAGAAATTGAACTCAAGGCCTCACTGACCTCACACTGGGAACGCAGAATTCTCTGCCACTGATCTATCCCCAGGCCAAAAATGGTCTTAAATCTTCAGTGTCACTGCAACATGCAACTACTATGGCAATGAGTTCCTATAAGGAGACGAATGAATTTCAGTAACATAAACTGGAATGTTCCATTTCAAAGTCATCTGCAATACATACAAGAAAGAGAGAGTGAGAAAGCTAGAGAGAGAGATAGAGAGAGAGAGAGAGAGAGAGAGAGAGAGAGAGAGAAGAAAAATGCCTGCCATAGAGGTGCCTACAGTGGGAAGGAAACTGGGGACATTGGTGGTGGGAACTATATGCTGGTGGAAAGGATGGTTGATGAAACATTGCATGACCCAAACCTAGTCATTAACAGCTTTGCAACTGTGTATCTCACAGTTATTATATATATTATATATGATATAACACTGTAGCACAGTCGTCCCGTTGTTCATCAATTTGCTCGAGCAGGGACCAGTAACATCGCCATTGTGAGACTTGTTGTTACTGTTTTGGGCATATCGAATATGCCATGGGTAGCTTGCCAGGCTCTGCTGTGCGAATGGGATACTCGTGGTAGTTTGCCAGGTTCTCTGAGAGGGATGGAGGAATCGAACCCGGGTTGGCTGCATGCAAGACAAACGCCCTACCCACTGTGCTATTGCTCCAGTCCTAATATGACACATGATACATAATATATTATATATAATCTAAGGTTTTTATATATAAAAGTGTTTATATATTGTATATCATATATTATATAATTACATATATAAAAATCATCTGCCTTCCAACTTACTGTATGCAAAGTCTCTCTGTTTTATCTTATGTAGTTCCCTTTCCTCTTCTTCTCTTTCCCCTATTTCTCTTGGATACTTCATAAATGAAACTATTTTACCTCACTATCTGTCTTCTGCAGAAATTATTTTCTATGACATAAGATTGGGACCGATTTCTTTAACAAGTCCTGATCACTACAAGCAACAACCTCCCTCCTCTCCCTTCTCACACTCCTCTCTTTCCCACTTCCCATACACAGACTAATTACATTTCCAGGAGAAAAGTAAAATAAACTTCACTGAAATCCTCAGAAGGAGAGAGAGTGAACCTATACCAAACTGCTGTACTTGTGCAGTTATGGAAGGAAGTAGGGAAGAGAAAGCATAAGGACCAAAGATCAGTAGATGAAAAAACATGCCTTACTTGCAAGAAGTTCTTCATTTGATCACCTGAAAGCTTATAATGCCCTGAGTTGCTACATAAGTGCACTTGAGCATCAAGTCTGAGGGGTGTAGCCAATACTAGAGAGAGAGAGAGAGAGAGAGAGACAGAGAGAGACGGAGAAGAGATGAGAGACGCACATCATGGACTGTCAGTCATTTGTTAAATAAATGAATGGGGAAATTCACTGCAGAATAACTTAAAACTCCAGAGGCCAGTACAGCAGGTAAGGTGTTCGCCTTCCATGCAGCCAACAAGGGTACCCAGCATTCCTTATTGTCCCCAAGCAACTCCAGGAGTAATTCCTGAGTGCAGAGCCAGGAGTAACCCTGAACATCGCTTGGTGTGACCCAAAAAGCAAAAATAAATAAATAAATGAAGTTGGTTTTTTTAAAAAAAAAACTTCAAGCTCCAAATGTATTGTTAAAAATTAATCTTCAGAAACATTTTTCCTGAGATAATACATAAAAGTAACTTCTCAATTACTTAGTATTTTTAAATATATACATGTGGTTTTCCTGCCTCATGAACAAACTATATAGATTGAAAAGCTACCGTGACTAGATTTCTCTAATTTAGGGGCTAGAATGACTTAATTATAACATATTTGCTATATCAGTGACCAAATTAAATGTAATGTTTGTAATTAGCACCAGACATAATATAAGTGTATAAAATTACTTGCTGAGAAGCTGAGACTCAGTGGTAGAGCATGGTAGAGCATGTGCTTTGCATATATGAGGTCCCGGGTTCTATTCCTGGCACCAAAAAAGAAAATAAATACTTTCTTAAAAACAGGGAATAGTTCCAAAGATGGTAACAAAATAGTAATAAGATTATAAATCTTATAATAGTAATAAGATTATAATCTTATTACAAACAGTAGGGTAAGTACATGGAATTCAGTAGGACTGAAAAGACCACAGGCAGTTACTGCTTCGATGGGAAGCATGAACACCAAGATAATAGTTAATTCACAGGGCTCTTTTCTTCAAATGTGTGACCAGTGTAGAAGCTTGATCAAGAGCCAGAAAGATATATAGTAAAGTGAGTTAAGGCACTTGCCTTACATGCAGCTGACCCAGGTTCAGTCCCCAGAGTTGAATATGGTTCCCTGAGTACAGAGCCAGGGGTAAGCCCTGAGCAACATTGGGTGTAGGTCCCCCAAAATAAAACAAACAAAAAACTGAACACAGTCGATTGATCCAAAGCCACATTGCCGGTGCACTATTGCTTCTCAAAAAGTCAGTCGCCAGCAGAATCCCAGAGAAGCTGAGCTTCATGTTGATTCCCTTCAGAAAGCATAAGGCAAGTGTTTCCTACATTCTTCTACTCAGACAGATAGGTGTTGTCCTACTTGTTTTACAGCAAGAGGACTGACTTCCTGTTGTACCTGTTCTGTGAAGTGCATGAGTGTTAGTAGAGTGAGAGGCAAAAATTCTCTCATTTAAGTTCTGTTCCAGTGTTTAAACAGTGAAAAAAATATTAGTCCGACTGAGGTTTCTGCTAGTCTCGAGAGACAGAAGCGGAATGAAATAGCCTCATTTGATAAGATGTGGACAAAATAATCTGACTATGTCATATTTTTCTCTTATTCCTAAATAAACCAAAGAGGAAACCAAGGAGAATTCCTAAGGTGAATAAAGTCTAACAGTGGGGGATGTGTCCTGCCACCTCACTCAGCAGTGATTAATGGTAATCTTCCTGGTCTCAGAGACCAGAAATGATTGGCTGTATCAGAAGTATGAAATACACTGCCATTCTCATGGCAGTGAGGATGATTTTATTAAGTTCCTAGAAAAATGATCTGATAATAGACTCTGAATATACTTGGCCTGATGCCTTAATAGGTAGACACCTGGGTTGAGTAGTGCTATGTTATTAATTTGTTAGGGAATTTTTGTGTTTTGTTCTTATTTTTCAATGTAGTTCCTGAATCTGCTTCAAAAGGGTTGGTGTTTGAAAATTGAATTTTCTGGGAGATAGTACAGTGGGTAGGACTCTTGCCTTCACAAAGTTGACCCAGGTTTGATCATCGGCACCCCACGTGATCCCCCATGCCCACTTGGAGTGATCCCTGAGTACCACAGGTGTGGGCCAAAACAAAAGAAAAAAAAATAGAAAATTTCTGAACTTTCTGAATGTAACAAACCAGATTTTTGGGGTCTGGAGATACTAATTTTTACTAAAAATTCTCATTTTTAATAATAATAATAATAAGGGGGAAAAACTCTAGAATTAGTTTCTACCAAAATTTCTAAAGAGTAGAGGAGGGCTTAGTGGGTACAAATGGGTCATGGTTTGGTAGCCGATAGGAGTGAATAATTCATATGAAGTCAAGGCATCATTGGTTACCATTTTTTGACATCTTATATTTAATAACAGGTTCAAGAACCCAAAATTACTTCAGCAATGGCCATTTTGGTGAAGTATAGGTGATTTCAAAGAATCCAGAAATAATTGCCATTTGGTAAGAAAGTGAGAGATCTATCTCTTAGTAGTTCAAAGTGGAAGATGAAATTTTCTATCCATGGTTTCATCAGTCCTGGTCAGTGGAAATATAAAGCACTGATTCTTTATTCAAGATATAGTGATCAGCAAATACATTATCACCTATTATATGTCTTATCCTGTATATTCATCCAGTTTTTATGCATCAGTTATTAGACAAAAACCTCTCCCTGTCCTCATGAATCTAATAACCTAGTGGAAGCAACATGGAATGAAGAAAAAAAGCAGGGACAATCTAAATCATGTTTGAAGGGAATATAATCAATAAATGAAAAATAAATTAGTCACAAAGGCTAGGCAGCACTCAGGTTAGGGTGTTGCAGTTTTAAAGAGGAAAGATGTGGGGCTGGAGAGATAGCACAGCGGGTAGGGCGTTTGCCTTGCACGCGGCCGACCCAGGTTCAAATCCCAGCATCCCATATGGTCCCCTGAGAACGGCCAGGGGTAATTCCTGAGTGCAGAGCCAGGAGTAACCCTTGTGCATCGCCAGGTGTGACCCAAAAAGCAAAAAAAAAATAAATAAATAAAGAGGAAAGATGAGAGACCAAGTCCCACAAAGAATGTAGCACTGGTGTAGGGTTTAAAGAGGAGGATAGAGATTTGTGATGATGTGGGGAAGAAGATGCCAATCAGGATACAACAAGTATAATGTTTCTGGGATTACAATGTGCCTAGTCCAAGGGGAAAATGTCAATAGGCTGGAGGGAAGTGAATGAAGGAAAGAACAGTAGGAGTTAAAGAGGAAGAAGAAGGTGTAAGATAGTATATGGTTAGAACAGATTACCTGGTGTCTTTTTAGGGACTTTGATTGCTCCTAGAGAGGAAGAAAAATACTGAAGGTGGGCCAAAGCAATAGAGCAGCGGGTAGCGTGTTTGCCTTGCATGCAGCTGACCTGGGTCTGATTCCCTCAGCACTACATATGGTCCCCCAGGCACCGCCAAGAGCGATCCCTGAGCACAGGGCCAGGAGCAAGCCTTGTGCACACCAGGATAGCCCCAAAACAAAACAAATGAAAATACTGCAAGGTTAAGAGTAGAAGAGCAATAGTATTCACCTTTTTTTTTAATTATTGGATCACCATGAGATAGTTACAAAGCTTTCATGTTCGAGATTCAGCCATACAATGATTGAACACCCATCCCTCTACCAATACACATTCTCCACCACCAGTGTCCCCATTACATTCCCCCCCCATCCCAGTTCTCACCCTGTGTCCATGACAGGCAATTTCCCTAATACTCTTTCTCTATTTTGGGGCATTATGTTTTGCTCCAATTTTTCTACCACCATTCAAGCCTGCCTGCCAGGAGCAGACGCTAGACCATTTATTGTCCATTGCTCATTTTGAATATCATGGGTACCGTGGCCATGTACTTCCAGAATCCTAGATTGTAAATGGTTGAGTTCCAGAGACATTTCTGTGGGCACTAATCCATTTTGAGATTCAGTTGTGCATCTCTGGACCAGGGCAGTCGGTGCGCTAAGATGGCACCCGGAGGCACATTGTGTGGGTGACAGCCAGGCCAATGGGTAGGCAGGGAGTCAGGAAGGGACAGCTCAGCGCCTCTGCCACCATGCTGCATGGAGATTTAGTCCTGGAACCCCCATACCTGGGCCTTGCTTATGGAAGCTCTTGGTCGCCAGGATTCCATCTGGAGTAGGCAGGGAGAGTGTACCTGCTCCATCTGGGGTGCCCCGGTGAAATTGGTTTGGTATGGGAGCCAGAGATATCTCCAGCTGTGGTGTCTTCTGGGACTTGGGACTTGCGGCTGTATCTTAACTTTTGATCTCTTTCAAGATTTATTTATGGGTCTCTGAAGCAAGGCCAGTAATAGAGTTTACAGAATGGCTCTGGAGTTGGTTCGTGGGGGTGACTTCCAATGCTTTCATTTGTATTGGGAAGTGGGGGGAGGCAGCCCACCTGAACTCTGTGAAAGCCTAGAGATTTCAGTCACAAAATTTGCATATCCAAATTTTCAGCAGATTATATGTTGGAGAGGTCCATCTTGAGACAATGGAGTCAGGCCATGGAGTCAGGTAGCATGGATTATGGAAGCAAGTGGCTGCTTGGACCTCTGCTTGGGCAGGCACAGGCCAACCTACCCATCTTCGATTTAAGCAGTCTGTTTAGCCATGCACGGGTCCAAGATTAACTGTGGCTTTTGATCTCTTTCAAGATGTATCTATGGGTCTCTGAAATTAGGCCAATAAATGAGCTTGTATAGCTGAGCTGGAGCTGGTTTGTGGACATGGCTCCCACATGCCTAACTTTTGGCCATTTAATTTCTTGGCAAACTTTGTCCCAAGTTGTTGGGGTCTGGCCAAAGGCTCAGTGGCAATTTTGGGGTATCAGGAAGCCTGAAGACATCATCAAGCTGCTGATGCACTCACCCTACAGGTACAGGTTGACCTGTTGGCGGCACCATACCCCCAGTATTCACCTTTTATTTACATAGCACTATACTGTCACTGTTCTGAGATGATTATAACAAAACTAGTTAGCATACTACCATTATGATTCTAATGATACACGATTTGGGTGTGGAGCAGTATAGTCAAAAGAGAATTCTTTTTTAAAAAAATTTTTTAAATTTTATTGAATCACCATGAGATAGTTACAAGCTTTCATGATTGGGTTACAATCTCACAATGATCAAACACCCATCCCCCCACGAGTGCACATTCCCCACTACCAGTATCCCGGGTATACCCCCATTTTCCATCCTCCCCCTTCCTCTGTGGCAGACAATATTCCCCATACTCACTCTCTACTTTTCGGCATTATAGCTTGCAACACAGACACTGAGAAGTCATCATGTTTGGTCCATTATCTACTTTTGGCATGCATCTCCCATCCCAACTGGTTCATCTAGCCATCATTTTCTTAGTGATCCCTTCTCTATTCGATCTGTCTTGTCCCCTCCGCTCATGAAGCAGTCTTCCAGCTATGAGTCAATCCCCCTGGCCCTTGAATCTACCATCCTTGGGTGTCAGCTTCATGTGATGCTACCCTACACTCCACAAATGAGTGCAGTCCCTCTATGTCTGTCCCTCTATTTCTGACTCATTTCACTTTGCATGATACTCTCCATGTTTATCCATTTATAAGCAAATTTCATGACTTCATCTCTCCTAACAGCTGCATAGTATTCCATTGTGTAGATGTACCAAAGTTTCTTTAACCACTCATCTGTTTTAGGGCACTCGGGTTGTTTCCATATTTTGGCTATTGTGAAAAGTGTTACAATGAATATATAGGTACAGATGTCATTTCTACTGTGCTCTTCAAAAGAGAATTCAAGAGAATTCAAGAGAATACAGTATGATTTCAAAGTTTCTGGTCTGGGCTTACTCTTAAAGCCCATGTTCTCCCTTGAAAGTGTATCACACTTGCTTATCTCTTTGTGTCTTTGCTGCTTGGGTTTTCTCTTATTCAGATTTCCTCCCTTTCTTTTCACATCTTCCTCAGTAAGTTTCAAAAAAAGAAAAGTTTCTGGTATGACTGACTGGAACTCATCCTTTGAATATGAAGTTCATGTTTAATGTATTAATTGTTACATGACAGTTAGACTTCCATGTGGAGATGTGGAATAGGTTATTGACTGTTCTAGAGATATTTGGCATATGATCATTAATGGCATAGGACTGGATGGTATCACCAGGAAGAGATAAGCAAAGTCTTCAAAGTAAGATCTTTAAATTATCTTTTCCATTGCTTTTCATATATCAAAAGGGCCAGGTATGTGATTCAGGGATAGACCATCTAAGATGCTTTGCATGTATAAGGACCTAAGTTTGATCTTCAATCTTGCAAAGATAAATAAATAAGTAAATATACATTCTGAAATACCTAAAATTCTGTTTAGATTAACAAAATTATTGTTTTTGTAGGATATTGATGGAAGGAATTGTGTAGGAGATTAATGTCTTAGTTGTTTGTTTATAATAGCATGGTATGAATCAGAACCTCAGAAGAGATGAAAGCCAAGTGCAAAAATTCACAAGTACACTGATCTCCCATGTAAAAACTCTGTGGCAACCTGGGAGCAGCCGCTCCCCACCCTGCCAAAGCACTGGCAGCTGTACCCATACCCCACAGCTGTCACCATGCCAATGGTCCAACTCCACTGCTTCATGACTAATCTGCAGAGATGCCAAACCAATGAAAATTTTAGGTACACCAGTTTCCAGGCTGAAAACTCCTAGGTCTCCTTAAAGTGAAGGTAGGCAGCCTCCCACCAGACCCCTGTACTTCCAGAAGCCCTGAAAGCCACACCCACATCCCACAGATGCTGCCATGTAAACCCATTTATCTGCCCAGTTGAATCTGGAATTCTGAAAGTGCAGCAACATGACAAGATACCTTCAAATTCTACAGTACTGACATCCCAGTAGGATCACACCAAATTAGATGGGAAAGCAAACTAGAGGCCAACTAAGCTAAAAAAACAAAAAAGGGAATATCTAAGTAGCAATTAAATAAAAATAATTATTGGTCCAGGGCTTTATTCTTTGATAGGGTTGGTGCAACTGTTGAGTTGCATTTAGCTCTGGAACCACTAGAGGGAACCTCAAGAAATCAAGTTTGGAGTCTACTGTAATTACCAGCAGCCATAAGGAATTAATGCATTTCCAAATGTGACACACTTTGGGGATAGACTTCTTAGTGCACTTGGTGCATGACTTTGGCTTCGAACATGAATGAAGTGGTTGTAGCTGAATTCCATAGCAGGGTGTGAATTCCTAAGGCCCTGGGTCACACACTTAAGTAAGGACCCGTTTCTGAAGGACATCTCTGAATTCTGAGGTTTTTCTCCCTCAGCTGTGGCCATATATAGCTTGCAGCTTGGTCAAACTATTAAATTAGGCTACTTACAGCAATGTACTAACTCATTTCCATAAGCCCTTGTAGAGAGAAGGGGCATAAAAGAAATCCCTATTCTGGCAGTAATATTTTAGAATTAATTTGCTCACCTTTTGTGCCAATGGTTTTTCCTGCTGGGTAAATAACTAACACATGGTTGAACTGGAATTTAAACCAAAGGAGTGTGACTCCAGAGCCCACCTTCTAGACCACTATGCTGCCTTTTCTGACTCATCGCATGGAATTAAATGACACTGAGTAGTGAGAAAAAAATAGGAGTGGCCATTGTCAAGCAATTCATAACCTGGACCATATATATGGTAATAATGTGAATGATATACATTTTATTCATTTAAGGCTAATCTGAAAGTAGTGAGTGGTCACAAGGTCAACCTAAAGTCATCCTGCAGCAAACTATAAACTATAAACAAACAAATGAAACAAACTATTCACTTAAAAATATAACAAAAACATTTAGGCTCTTAATATGGATAAGTCATATCCATAGAGATGGAGCTGTATACATACTTGTGCATCTATATAGAAAGACATGAAAAGTACATCATTTTTTTTTTTTTGGTCACACCTGGCGATGCACAGGGGTTACTCCTGGCTCTTCACTCAGGAATTACCCCTGGCGGTGCTCAGGGGACCATATGGGATGCTGGGATTAGAACCTGGGTCGGCCGCGTGCAAGGCAAACGCCCTACCCGCTGTGCTATCGCTTCAGCCCCATGAAAAGTACATCATTTCTTATTTGAACGAAAGTATATTCTATATCATGTAATCTATCTCTATGTGTTAATAAGCACTTAATATAAGAGGGAAGATAGCCTGTTGGTCAGGTCATTCAGACAGGCCCAATATTAAGATCCTATCTGCCATTTCAGAGGTGTCTTAGCTAAAACATGATTTGGAGACAACGGGACTGCTATAACAACAGTGGATGCTAGGAAAAGGTATCTAACTAGAATGAATAAATGAATGATCACTACTTCTTGAGTAGGAAGGAGAGAAATTCCAGAGGGTCTTTGGTAAGAAGATGAGGATGTCTAGGGTGGAGCAATGAAATTTTGCAGCAGGATTATTTAGCAATGAGCTGACTGACCCAGGATCTTCTGATTCCATCAATAAGTCCTTTTTCCTCGTTGTAGTCCCCATGCAACAAGTAAATAGACTGTTTTCAGGTTTTCGGCTTTGTTTTTGTTTCCTTTCCATCATCCTTTTCTTCACAGTTGCCATCCACATGTGTGAAAGATTTCCCTTACGTGAGTCCTACTTCCAAACGGAAATTGTTTGTCACTGTAGAAAAGGTAATTTGCCTCTAAAAGGTGAATACACTTATCAGTTCTAAATAAGACTCTCCTAGATTTATGGATCAATTAACACTACATTCTATCCATATAACTTGCTCCTGTAGCTGCTTCCCAAGTCTCTTTCCTTTGCTTTTTCTTTTCTTCATTTTTCCATCAAGTTCTGGTTCTTATATCACGCTAATGCCTTCCTTAGGCTGAGCTGTGCAGCACGTTTAATGCATGGAGCTCGCTGCCAACTTTCCAGTGGATAGAGCCATATACCTACCTCCTAAATGATACTGACAGCTGAACTAATTTTTTTTATCTTAGAAAATCAAAGTTATAGTTTATTTTAGACACATCAACAAAGTTTAATTGTTGCAGTAAAATCACACTGAAAGTTGGGGTGGGGGAGGAAATATGGGTTCAGGAAAACTCTTTAAAAAAAAAGACAAAAAACAAAAAACTTCCATACAGCATTAATGAAAGTGGTATGGTTTGGGGTAACAAATGTAACCAAAGACCATATGCCAAAACTTAATTCACTTAATTCTCTGTAATGCAAAATAATAACTGTGTTTTTGTGCAGGAAGACCTGATAGGTATTGAAGCAGGAAAAATTTTTTTGTTTGTTTTATATTAGATTGTTAGCTAAAACTTTGATTTTGTTGTACTCACTTGCAGTTCAGTGCCTGCTTTCAAAAGAAGAAACTGTGTCACTTTCTAAACTGTTGCTTCCTCTTCTTTGAAGGATTTGTAGTTTTCTTTCTTTCCTTTGCTTAAACTAAACCGGCCCAAGAAACATGCAATTATGAACTTTAGATTGCGTATTTTAACCTATTCAAGTAACAGAGTCATGAAACCCCACCCTGGGGTTCTGTGGAATGGCTGAGACTTGGAACATAAGTGATATCGGAATAACGCCCTAAAGGTGTAGTGTAAAGGTCAAAATTGTGCCCTAGGCTACTAACCCTTCTCGGAAGTTTGAGCAATAGAAGTCCCGCACAACTAAAGCAGGGCTGAATGCAGCCCTCATTGTTTTAATTACAGAGCTTCAGCATGTGGGTAAGAAACTTGGATTTGACAACAGCAGAATAAAGAGGATATTGTATGCCTTCAATCAGCTTTGTATTAGGAAATCCTTAAAGGAAAAATTATGTGAAAGAAAGAAGGAGGAAGAAAACAACAAGCTAGCAAGATCGCTATTTCAATATAATTTGGAGAAAATGACTGATTTGGGTTGGTCATGTTGCCAGAACAGATGACTCAAGGCTTCTACACAAGAATGGAAATCAGGAGGATGCCTGAAGCCTGAAAGAAGAACAAATTGTAAAGATATGATTGAGTGGCAGACTTCAAAATTAACTATACCGAAGATGAACTTGGATCATTGCCCAGAACAGAACTGAATGGTGATGTTCATTTAGATCCTGACAGTGGAAACAAAATAAAATGTAGTAATTGTGTTCTGTTAGGTACATCTATATGTTAACGCTTTCCAACTTCCCCAACTGGGGATCTGGTGTCACTGTCCCTGTCGCTCCTATTTCATGCTTCACTGGTGAGTCTGACGGCTCTTCTGAAAGCTTGCTGAATGCCAAGTTTGGGGCCAAGATATGAACTTTGGATGAAAGAATCCTTCTCATGCTGCATAGAAGGGTATACTGAAGGTGCTTTTTTAAAATGGCTGCTCAACATAGAAATCATTTCTTTAATTAGCACTGCAGACTCAGACAAGGTGCATCATTTTGTTGAGTGTTCAGGGATGATCACTGGACTTAGGGTCTCAATCTCAGCTTTTCATTTTCAATAACCATTTCTACAGCAGCACTGCATTGATCTTTGACTCTCCTGGGAAGGATGGTGTGTCCAGAGTGGTTTTCTTGCATTCGTTTTTCTCAGTCATCCATTAAGTTTTACAGTAGCACTGTAGCACTGTCTTCCTGTTGAGTTTTGCGATTTGCTCGAGACCTGGAGATCGATTTGCTCGAGTGGGCACCAGTAGCGTCTCCATTGTGAGATTTGTTGTTACTGTTTTGGGCATATTGAATACGCCACAGGTAGCTTGCCAGGCTCTGCTGAGCAGGCGAGATACTCTCAGTAGCTTGCGGGGCCTCTCCGAGAGGGATGGAGGAATCGAACCCAGGTCAGCTGCATGCAAGACAAACACCCTACCCACTGTGCTATTGCTCCAGTCCAGTTTTATGGTAACTTTTCGTTTTACATTTTTTTTAAAAACACCATGATTGACAGTTATACCTAGTTGTCTTTTAGGCGTACATGTTCCAGCATTGATCCCACAACAAGTTATCAACTTCTCTCCACCCATG
Organism: Sorex araneus; assembly: GCF_027595985.1. NCBI lineage: Eukaryota > Metazoa > Chordata > Mammalia > Eulipotyphla > Soricidae > Sorex > Sorex araneus. The sequence continues at coordinate 61,128,342 of NC_073304.1, forward strand.
TTCCTAGGTTCTCTGTCATACCCATCCCATGTCCTCGCCTCCCCCACCTATGTACTTGAATCTTCTTGACTCCTGCCCTCTACCCCATTGCTTCTCATCTGTCTCTTCTCCCACTCCCCTCCACTCTATTTATGATAACCTTTCTGATAGAAAGTATGATTTGACTCCCTCTAAAAGTCAGTTTTGCCACAGTCACACTGTTTCACTTTTGCTTTGGGGACTGAAAAGGCAAAAATATTCCAGGTTCTTGCTCCTAACACCAAACCCAGCTTTCTATCACAGGAACTAAAGAAAGATTCTAGCCTTCTTGTAGGAGCAACCTATTTCCTGGTACAAACAATTTCCAAACGTTTTATATATCCTAAATTAGAAAAATAATAGCAAAACCAACAGACGGGAAAGGGGAAGCACGCTGTGATTGTTCTACTCCTTTTTAGTCTCTTTACCTGAGTCAAATGTTGAAAATGTTGAGCCATTTTTATCCCAGTATTTATCTGTGCTTAGATTACAATAGTTGACTTCAAGCAAGTAGCTTTTTTTTCTTCATCCATCCAAATGGATTAAAGATGTTGTCAAGCACAAGACACTTAATTAAATATATGATACATTTGGGAAGCCAAAGGTTGGACCTCAGACAGAATAACTTAAAATCGGACCTTAGGAATGAGAGACAGCAGGAAGACTTCTTTGAGGGTATGACTTGCTGCAAATGAACCACCAAGATAGGACACAAGCTGGAACTCACAGGAAATTCCACACTTCCTTGCTTTATACAGTCAGCATCTTTTCATTGGTTGGTCTGTGACCTTGGAGCCACCCAATATGTTAAATAACTTCACACTTTAAAAATGGGGTGGGGTAAATGAGGGATAAAATCATTTTTGTGGAGTTTGGCACACATCTGTATTTCAAATAAGCTATGTGTGAGCTGTGTCTTCGAGAAGAACACGTGCAGTGTAGTTTTGATCTTCATTTTATAGATGTACATAAGTAATACAAGGCCTGTTTTGATTATACAATTAAAAACAAATGTGACCCAATATTATAGGACTCTGTGTCTACTTATGTTTGTGAACAATAACTCTCATCATTATAAGATCCATCATGGCTTTGAAACCTGGTGCCTCAATCTTATATTTGTCTAGGAGCTGTTCCATGGTCCATCTGTGACATGGGCTTCTCTCACAGGCTATCATACCAAGGGGGTAGAGTTTGGTGTGTGATGGGTTCCTGAAGGAGCAATCAAAAACTATTTCAAATGGTTCTCAGTATCTTTCAAAACATTTTGCTTAACATTTAACAACTCTCTTTGGTATAATTGTTACTTAAGAACTGCAATTTAAGACTTTTTCAAAATTTAAAAACTATTTGGATCAAAATGGTTGACAGTTAATAGAAGACATCACTGAAAATAGCTTGAATTGCATTTATTTTTAATTTAACTTAACCAGCAATAGAAAGTATAATTCCAGGATTGGTTGACTTCTATCCAGCCTCAGTTTAATAAGGTTTCTCATGCAGTTAGGTCAACATTGAGCGACAAAGGACTTTTCTAGCCATTTTCTTATTTTCCTTAGAGTCGAAACTCAAGACTTCCTGCTACACCTATCCCTGCTGATTTATAAACTAGATTTAAGTCATACATCCATGCCTAGCCTACTTGCTAGAAAGGTAATGGCCCCATAACAAATGGTTTGAACAATTTCTCTTTCCTTTTGCACTGTAATGACGCTCACATTTCTGAACATCATGTACCCTGAGAAACAGCAGAGTTGTGGTGAGTGCTTCTGTTGGGTCAGCAGTCAGTAGTGCCCCCACTGATTTTTTGACAATAGACTTAATTTTAATCTTTTGTTTTAATATTTGTTTTTATCATGTTACTGCATTGTCTTTTTCCACATCAATACATCATTGTGGTGTTCCCTATAAGGGTAAAAGTTTATTCTACTGGGAAAAAGAGAGTTTATACTAGGGTATACTTTTTTTCTCTCATTCTGATCCAACTAAAAACTATTTAATCTGCAGGTTAATAGTTTTCAAAAATAAATTATATTCATCTAAACTCAAATCTACGATTCATGTCAGCCCTGTTTTCTGTTACTGTGAAACATGATTGAATGGAAATGGGATGCAAAACTTTGTTTTGAATTGCTTCCTCATCCTAAAATAAAGAATGACAAGATGTTCTTGCAACAAAAATAATTTTTACTAAGTGTTTCCAAAATTATTTTAATTTTATTTTTTAAAAAATCAGTCTAACCAATAGGTGAGAAGGTAGAATTTGATTTGAGTTGCTGACCTCTTTTTGACCATGCTGTGAAGAGACATCTCACTTGCAAAATGGAAGAAATTATCACACATCTTCAAAGAATTGTTGTCTGAGATTAATGAGATTAAAATAGGTACATGTTTCCCATATATATTTATTCTTAGAAGAGTGGCTAGTAGGTTATAAATATTCAACAAACTTCAAAAGCTTTTCCTTTTAATAATATTAGTGATTTCCACAGACACCCAGGTTAAAATAATTGTACATAGCATAATTCAAAATCAGGCTTGCTACTTTCAGTAGTAACAAGCTTGAGAAACAAACTGTGAGGGCTGCCACTTAATTCATACTTCATTTTTATGGGAGGTCTGGCATTGGCTCTTGTGTCTCTTCAAAATATTTATTCCATCAGCTTGATGTGGGTCAGAACTTCAAACCAGAGTGGTGACTTTCTTGTTTTCTTGGGGAAAACTGCCACCAATGCGCCATAAACATTAGAATCTCACTTTCTGCTCATCTGGGAATATCCAAATGTGTCAATTGGCTTCTTGAAAAGTAAGCAGGATGGAGCATGTTGATATGAATCTCACAAATCTCTTCACTTTCATGGTAATTGTCCTGATAAGCAATGTACTCTGTATTTCAAGCCAAAACTAAAACGAAGTAAAAAAAAAAATTGGCAGAATTAATTGTGCATATGGCTATAAACATCAGTTCTTTAGCAGAAAAGAAAAAAGGTATACCTCTTCCCAAGGCATTGTAGTTTCTTTTGGTTTTTAGTGTATAAATATATATACATAAATTTTAGTGTATAAATATATTATATACACAAATATAATATATATTGTACTTTTGTTAGGAACGTTTTCAATGATTACCTAATTAAATGAGAAAAGTTCATCTGCTTGAACTCTTGCCCACATTCTCTTGCCTCAGTTTTGTCTTGACTCCTCTAATTCACCCTTGGGCATATCTCTGATGAAGGTGCCTTATGGGGTAGGACATGGCCTAGACATCCTATAGTAGTCACTTTGACTGTAGAAGCCAGGGAACTTACTTTTGAATTCAGAGCTTTGGGGTATATTAATAAACTCAACTCAAAATGGTTTCAGTTTCAAAACTGAAACTATAGTAAATACAAGGAATTTACTATAAATACACCTGAATATCTCAAAGGATCACAAGAAAAGGTAACTGCCAAGATTCAAGAAGGGTCCAAATGTAGCTATACTTAAAGAAATCTCATTGTGGAACTTCTTTCATCCATTTAGCTTCTGCATGCCCTTGCACTGTGGGTTCCTTTTTATTTTTTTAATCATTTCACATAGAGATTCTCTAAATGACAGGAATCATGAGTGCCATAAATATCCTAACTATATTTTTAAATGTCAATCTTTTTATTCCCAATGCCAAAATACTGATGAAAATCTCTGCTAGATCTATCTTGGATCAGACTCACAGGAACAAAAAGACAGAATATCATTTGGTTCCATTTGGTAAGATGCCCAATACACTGCTGCCTAAAGGCAGTATCATATTGTATTGCTATATTGGTTCCAGTAGGGAAGTCCTCCAAAGAGGCAAGGTCTGACTGTCCCATATATATCCCCTCTTGCATAATATACTGTGCAAACAATGCAAGTTGATAATCCTAACTTTACATTTGCCAACAAATACTACCTGAGTCTGTGATTCCATTAGAACTTTTCCTTCACTGTAAGAAAGTGCTGGATGGTGGGATGGCTGAATGGGGGAGGGGTAACTGCCCATAAAAAGAACTGAGCAGAGACCATAGAAAGAGGGGGCACATCAAGGAAGCATCCCCAACATGAAGCAGAGGTCTCTGGACCTCCCAGCTCTTTTTATATTAAATCCTTATGGTCTGCACAGCTGTCTCTCTTTCCTCTTGCCTTACACCTCTTTTTAATATTTCTTCCATCATTTTTAAAATGAAGACCTTCTGTGTTATTTATAAGACTTTTATCCTCCAGAGCAGCAGTGCTCTACTTTAGGCAAAAGTTTTAAGTAAGAGAGAGTTTGTATTCGAGGAAGAATTTTGTAGTGTCCCCTTATTCTTTTTCTTAGAATAACAAAATTTGAAGTTGGACTAGACCAAGCCTGAAGCCATCAAGTCTTTCCATTGTTGACTACATCCCGTGCCTGGTATCCATAACAAGTTGACAGACTGCTTGCTCACATGTCATTAAGGGGGTCTCACCACTCTTCAGGAGAGCCTGTTCTAGCTCCACACATTCTGGCTATGCTAGAACTGCAGTTTTGTTTTAACCTCCTACTGATCCAAAAATGTGTTTCCTCTTTGTTTCCACCCAACACCTAGAAACAGAGAAGTTTGAACCTCTTTCCTATATTTTTTCCTTTCATGAACTCCACCATGTTCATCATGTTTCTCTCTAGGATTTCTCTTCTCCAGTCTGAGCAACTGTTCTTTCAGCAATTCTTTATTATATGGGGTTTCAAGTGTATCTACAAGCCTTTTCCAAAGTTGCACCTACTTAACTGGTCCCTCTTAAACCACTAACTTGCAGCCCAGCCACCATGAACAGGAATAAAATTTCAGATAAAGAAGAATCTGTTCAAACAAAACAGAAGTAATATATTTTATTGTACATAGAGAACTTCTTTTCAGGAAAATCACATTTATCATTTGGGCAGCTCAAATCTAAGTTTAATTACTCTCAATAAAATTATGTAAAATGATTTTCACTGAATTTCTTTGAGAAAAACTACTGGCATTTAAATTTCACAAGTGTTAAGAAAAAATCGATGTTGATGTGAAAACTTCAGGCATCTGTAATTATGAGTGAAATGGGAAGAAGGTAGGAGGAATTCATAAATTGTCCTAGTTCTTCAATCATGTATCTATTTTACATCCTCTTTATAATGATCTAACTATCCATTAATTTTTAAATGGTGGGCAGAGTAAGTCCATATTTGGGATATTTGATTCCTCTCTTCATGAAATCTATATGCTTATTAAGTATGTGAACCTGGTATCTATCTCTGTGTGTGTGTGTGTGTGTGTGTGTGTGTGAGAGAGAGAGAGAGAGAGAGAGAGAGAGAGAGAGAGAGAGAAATAAGCATCCTGACATCTACCTACACATCAAGGAGCTAACAGTCTAGAAAATATAAAATATAAGGTAATTTCATTGCTGTCCCTAATTGTAGGGGACTGTATAAACCAGGAAAGAATGTCAGTCAAGTTGAGTTGGGTAGCAGATAGTTAATGTGAATGAACTCAACTTTCTTATATATACCAGAAGCCAGAATCAGAATCCAATTTAAGGAAGTAGGAGTGAAAGTCAATGGATTCTATCTGAGTAGCCTCAGTACCAACTGAAATGTATAACTTCAAATAAGGACACTCAAGTCCTATTATTATCTGTAACAACTTATCGGCTTATCTACAAAAATAATTACCATGACAATAGAGAATAGTCTGTACTTTGACACAGTTTCAGGTTCTAAATGAGGTTATGGATTACATGTGTGTGCGTGCACGTGCGTGTATATGTGAGTGTGTGTGTTTCTAAGGCAGATATTTTTTTATTTTAAATCTTAAAATCTAATAGAAATTAGTAGTGACTTTTTATAAATCTTAAACATATGCTACTCATTTGTGTAAAATTTTTTTCTGAAAACATCTAAATATGTGAGCATGATTCTCTCATCATGGGTGGAAATAGCTCTCCCTGGCCCTGTGAGATTGCATGCAAACAAGGGAGTCTGATGTTTCTTCTGTCAATAACACATGAGTCAATAATCAGTCCTTGATGACCTTTCTCCATGTCCATTAAAGGAGGTTAAAAAATCGTGATGATCCAGGACAGAGCTCAAGCCCTAGTTCCCTTGTATTAGTAACACTAAAATTAAGGATTTCATCACCTGATTAGCCTCGAGACATTTCCAACTAGTGGGCCCAGTGTAACCTTAACTTCATTTGATTACCACAAGGGAAAGGGGGGAAAAGACAGTAGAAAGATGTAGAAAGCCTGCACTGCCACACAGATGTGAAAATTACTTTTATGTTTCTTACTGAAAGGGGAAAGAGACAACTTCATCTTGAGGTGCAAGTCATGGTGGTTCAGCAACTTATTTAATGGAGTCTAGTCTTAGTATTATTGATTCTTCTAAGCTTCCTACTGACAGTAAACATAGATTTCATAATCCCTCCATTTTGAAAGTAGAACACAGGAAGATTATGATTAGTGTGCTACATTGAAAATTAGGAATGCTTTAATATTGGTTTCTTTATCCATAAGCAAAAGCAGAATTGCCTTTTTTCCTAATTCCTTTACATACATGAAAACTTATTTATCCAATAGGTTGCTTGGTTTCTACAAGGGAATCCTGCCACCCATCTTGGCCGAAACACCCAAAAGAGCAGTAAAGGTAAGCATTTCTACCAAGTACAAATAGATTTTTGGAATAATACCTATAGCATTAAAATGTCCCACTATAAACCATGGGATATAAGTGTGAATTAAATGAGACTCAAAAATGGAATTCAGAAATTATAGAAATTGTATTATAATTATACATGATCAATCTCTCAAATACTGGCTTGTAGAATTTTTTACAGGCAAAGTAACTCCTTTCTAATGGGGAAATTATAGAAAAAACACAGTGGTGAATGAAATTAATGTAATCAAACTATATAAATCACAAAATAGTTGGAACTAGAGGCAATTTACAAATTTTCCTTTAGCGCACTAATTATTGCAGGATGGGGAGGTGGGTGTTGGCAGGGAGAGTGGAAAGGTAGAAAACCTTTCTCTCTAAACCAATGCAATGTTATAACAGCAAACTTTCTTTGTATATACTTATATAACTCATTTATTTGGCATACTAACTTCATCACCCTCCTTCCACCCTGTCTCCTCTGTTAAAATTCCCTGTTCTGGTTTTTGCAAAATTGATACTTCCACTATCCCGATTTCCATCTTTTTAACCACAATGCTATAGAAGTTTTACGTACTACTTGCTGGTTTGGTATCTGGATAGGAACATGGAGATCTGGCAGGCACTCCAGAGGAGAAAGAAATAATCTAATCATTCTTTGAATATGTTCTCCCAGAGAGGAAAAAAGTCCTGATCACAGTGCCTGTGATGGCATTAAATTATCCTCTTATCCCACACCACTGACATCCCCAAATAGGGCTTTACCTTTCCATATTAACAAGGATAGTGTAGACTTAGGGTGCTTTTCTTTCTAACTATTGGCATAAAACTTTTTTTACATGTATTGCTTGAATTCCCAAAATTCCTGAAAAGTAACAATGGGAAACATATACTTTTACTCACTAAGTTAAGAATGCAACCAGGTTAAGAAGTATAATAAAAAAACAGCATATATATATATTTTTTTTCACTTTTAAGTTTATGTCAGAACAGTAATTCAAAGGATCTAATTAAGGTCTAGAAATTAGAAAACAAAGCTTTGAAACATACTTTCTCTCTAAATGCACCCTCTTTGTTACCATCGTTTTTGAGATTTCATATTATTATTTCAATACAAATTTCATTAGAAGGATCTGAATCACAGTAGAAAATCTGGAAAAAGTTCACCAAAGTACACAAGAGGGCTGAATTGAATTATGAAATGGCTTCACTTGATAAAAGATTGCCCAAGTAAACAAACAGTGCAGAGTTCCTGTTCGAAAGGAAAGTCACTTTGTCTCCATGGAATAATATAGTCATTTGTTCAGTGTTTCACATGTATAAATAAAGCAAATTATAACAAAGTTTTTTCCTGGAATTTTTTCCTTAATCTGTATATAAGGGACAATACATAGATTAATAGTTTTAATCATTTTAAACCTTAAAGGGATTACATTTTATCAATGTTGAGCAGTCTTTAATGGAATAAAAATAAAGTTGAGCTGTACAAAACTGAGTTAGTCTCTATGTTAAAAAAAAAAAAAAGCAATGCTCCCTGCCAGAACAATGGTTAACAGATGAACTTTTGGGCAACTGGATATAGTGTATGTGTCCCAGACATCTTGTTTCAAGTAGATTTTACCTTAAAATTATTGAGACATATGGTAACTGTGTTGACTTTTTAAGTATAACTTGGAGTTAAGTATATCTTTGCCAGATGGATAACTCTAGTTTTTCAACACAATTTGTGAAAACATCCATTTTAGAGTTATTTATCTTAGGATTTTTAGGTAAGTGAGCATCTATTAATAACAAGTTCATACATCATAAATTGTCCCATAGTATTTTCAGAGTTTGGGGGAAAATATTTAGAAACTATGTATATTTCACACATTTATATGTAGTTCCACATGTTTACATAGTCGTTCTGCATTATTTATATGTAGATATGCAATACATATATGTATATGTATCTTTGGTACTGACACTTCAGTTATAATCATTACTATAATAAAAAACAGGCAATGTTCGGATTTTTCTATACTTTCTTCTTTGAAATGAGATTCATCATTAAAATAAAAAGACCCTCTACACTATATAAATGAAATTATCCCTTCCACAAAGTAAGACCAAGTTAGAGTTAGTATTACAGTAAGCGAAAGGAAATGAATACCAGACAGAGACCAACTGATCGCTCAGGATGAGAGATGCTGTATTCCAGGTTACAGGTTTTAAGTTAGTCTTGAACATCACAGATCTGGAAACACCATTTTTCCATCAACAGATCTTCAATGACTGCCTAATACTAACTAAACTCATGAGACATTATAGATTGTGAAAGCTGTTTATTCACCACTATATCCTTACAACTATCACTATGTCTGTATGTAGTTGATATTTAATAGCTCTTAGATTAATAAATGAAACATAAATGAAAACCAAAAAAATAATTTTTAACAGGAAACTTTAATGCCCGTCTATTCCCCACAAATTCCCGCATCTATTTTTTATAGTTTCTGGAAGGTCAAGACTTCCAATTTTGACCAACATGGAGTAACAAGAGCCATATTAACTCTCTAGTCTGAAGTTGCAACTATAAAAAATAATCAAATATATGAAACTACTTTTTAAGACACTGAACAGTAGACAATGAAAGGTGATACTATCAGAAATAGAAAGCAAATGGACTTCAGAGATGGGCTGGATTTATCCAGTTAACTACCTTTAGGGGGTTTCTAGGCCCAGAGGCAGGAAAGGGAAACCCAGGCAGAGCACAATGGACTCATGGACTCTGAAAAAGAGCTTGAAGACTCAAGCAGATGAGAGAGCAGGATTCACAAGACAGACAAACAGGGAAAGGGAAGCTGTCCACAGAGCAAATTCCTAAGACCCTCAGAGGGACACCTCAAGTATTGAGATAAAGACTAACCGGAACATGTACGTAGGAAAACTAGAAAAAAAAAACACCTAAACGATTAGAAGGCACTAGTTCTTGGCAATCACACAAGGCTGGGGCTGTAATAGTTTGGCCTGTTCCCATTAGTTAAGCTGGAAGGCTTCAGCTTGTCTTCTTAGAGGACTTAGAAGGGGTTTGCCTCCATAAAAGTGGGCAATAATTAGTTTGAGCACTGAAATGCCCGAATGGATTGGGCTGTTTCCATGTCATTTAACTGCACCCCAGAACAGTATCTGGATGTTAGATTAGTCATCCATTTGCTTAGTGAGCATGGATTAAAGCAAAGGGAAGCGAGACATCTGAAAGGCTGGGTCAACTTGGCAAACTGTACCAGCCTCCCCTCTCTAACAATAACATGACACTTCTCTAGGAACCCATTACCAACTCTCAGCCATAGCCTTCTCCTTAGAATAAGTCCAGACAGACTACTAATTTCTGTTTTCTGGTACATAGAGTATAATACATTCGACGCAATATTTTATACTGTAGGTTCCCAGACCAGTTATAGAATAAGAATGTTTTTTAAACTCTTTAGTCACACATTTGACTCCACGTAGGGAACTTTATTACATGATGATTCTCCTAATTGTACCCTTAGGGTGTAACTTCTTATCTTACATTATGGGGTATTTTTATCACATCTGTAAATTAACAAATTTTATGTATACAAATTTACTGAGAAACACCGACCATATAGGAGTAGTGTTGCCTTGAATGTAGTTGGCATTGGTTTGATCCCTGGCATCATATACGGTCCCCTGAGCACTGCCAGGAGTTATCCTTGAGTACAGAGCCAGAGTAAGCCCTGAGCAACACCAGGTGTATCTCCCATATACAAAACAAAACAGAAAAGAGTATAGTTCTACTAGATAGTTTTCTTCTGATCTTTGAATATGGGAGACATCCAATAAATATCTGTTAAGTGAATGAGTGACTATTTTTAGAAAATACGGGTTTCAAACTCTAATGATGACTTTCTATTACTTTAGTATTGCTGAAAACCCATTTTGTTTTTAAATTTTTTTATTAGTGAATCAACATGAGGTAGTTACAAATTTATGAACTTTCATGTTTGCATTTCAGTCATACAGTGATCATTTACCTATCCCTCCACCAGTGCTCATTCTCTTCCACCAATGTTCCCATTATCCCTCCCACCACCCCCACCCCATCCCGCACCACCCCACCCTGCCTCTGTGCAAGGCATTCCCTTTTGCTCTCTTTCTCCTTTTGGGTGTTGTGGTTTGCAATAAAGGTATTGAGCAGCCATCATGTTCCCACTATGGTCTACTTTTGGCACGCATCTTTCAGCCCAAATGGGTCCTCCCAACATCCTTTACTTGATATTCCTTTCTCTATCTGGGCTGCCTTTTCCTCCAGCGTATGAGGCCGGTTTCCAAGGTGTGGAGCAGACCTCCTGGTCCTTATCTCTACTACTCTTGGATGTTAGTGTTCCATTCTGTTACTTTATATTCCACATATGAGTGTGATCTTTCTATGTCTGTCTCTCTCTTTGTGACTCATTTCACTTAACATACTTTCCATGTTGATCCACTTATATCCAAATTTCATGACTTCATCTTTTCTAACAGCTGCATAGTATTCCACTATGTAGCTGTACCAAAGTTTCTTTAACCAGTCATCTGTTTTGGGGCACTCCGGTTTTTTCCAGATTTTGGCTATAGTAAAGTGCTGCAATGAACATACAAATGCAGATGTCATTTCTACTATGCCTTTTTGCCTCTCCGGGATAAATTCCCAGGAGTGGTATTGCTGGCTCAAATGGAAGCTCAATTTCTAATTTTTTGAGAATCATTCATAGTTTTCCAAAAGGATTGAACCAGTTGGCATTCCCACCAGCAGTGAAGGAGAGTCCCTTTCTCTCCACATTCAGGCCAACACTGGTTGCTTTTGTTCTTTTGGATGTGGGCCAGTCTCTGTGGTGTGAAATGATACCTCTTTGTTGTTTTAATCTGCATCTCCCTGATGATTAGTGATGTAGAGAATTTTCTCATGTGTCTTTTAGCCATTCGGATTTTTTCTTTGAGAAAATTTCTGTTCATTTCCACCTCCCATTTTCTGATGGGTTAGATGTTTTCTTCTTGTAGAGTTCAACCAGTGCATTGTATATCCTTGATATCAACCCTTTATCAGATAGGTATTGGGTGAATATCTTTCCCATTCTGTAGACTGTCTTTGTATTTTGGTCACTGTTTCTTTTGAGATGCAGAAGCTTCCTAGTTTAATATAGTCCAATTTGTTTGTCTCTGTGAAAAACCATTTTTCCTTTGAAAATCTTCCTTGAACTATTGCTTTGTTTACATCCAGGAAGTTAGATTTTAGTTGCAAATGTACAAATTAAAACAAGATTTGTTTTCAGTTTGAAGTACAATTTGCTTATTAAAGTATGTAATAAGATAATTTTTACACCTCTTGAATTTAGCATATTAGCAATTTATTTCTGTGACCTGTAGAGCTTCTTTATTCATAGGGATCTAAATCATTTCATCCTCACAGTTTACCAAAAGCTTCCAGAAAGACTACTGATGAATAAGAATCACTAGTAAAAACTTTAAAACTTTTGGCTTATAAAATGACGAATTCTTAGGGACAGAGACATGTCTTAACAGATTGAGCACATGCTTTGTAAGCAAGAGACCCAGGTTTAATTCCCTTACAGGGGTTAAGGCACTCGTCCTGCACACAGCTGATCTCAGTTCAGTCCCAGAACTACATGGTCCCTGGAGCACTACCAGTAACAACCCTCAAGCACATAGCTAGGATTAGACCTTGAGTACCCCGAATTGTGAATAAAAAGCGCCCAAGATTAATTATTTAATAAACTCGTTAACTTCGTGTTCAATGGTTTCTAGTATATGCTCATCAAAACAATGGTGTCCCTGGTGATATTATTTTAGTTTTTGTTTCTGTTTTTCTTTTATTCTTTTTGGGTCACACCCAGCGATGCACAGGGGTTACTCCTGGCTCATGCACTCAGAAATTACTCCTGGCGGTGCTCGGGGGACCATATGGGATGCTGGGAATTGAACCCGGGTCAGCCACATGCAAGGCAAATGCCCTACCTCCTGTGCTATTGCTCCAGCTCCCTGGTGATATTATTTTTAAACCAGGATAGTTCCAGAGAAATCACCATCAACTATAATGTTAGACCAAGAAAACAGGAATTTATCTTTGTTTGTACCAGTATCTCATGTGTCTGGTATATACCAGGAAGCCAATAAGTATATACTGAATGAGTGAACTCCTATTCTAGAAAAGTCTGCATATATAGTTAGTCTGAGGAACCATGGCACAAAAATAATTCCTGGGTATTTAAAAGACTGAAAATATATCTGATGATCTAATACTGACTCTGGCTGCTCAAAGAATAGTAGAGTCATATGCAGACAGAAATACCTCTGACAACACAAAAAAAAAGAAGTATATTTTGACCTCAAATCTGCATTGTTTTCTTACCAATTCTACATGACTATAAAATAACAGAGGAAAAACATTTGGGTCCATAGGAATACCTTTGACATTTCTGGGGACTTGAGAATTAGGACCTAATAGGAACTAAAAGTATGTCTCATCTCTGTGATAAGTAACTATCTCACAGAATCCTCAAGGAAAAAACATATGTTCAAGTATATTTGTTGTCCAAAACATAATATTTTTAAAGGAATGAGGAAAAAATATGTTTGGGACCCTCATGGGTGAGATGTAAGATGTGGATGAGATGTAATTTGGTCAGCATCTATGGAAAATAGTGTGGAATTTTCCACAAAATTAAAAATTGAGCAATAGAGCTAACATATGAACTCAACTCCTTTCTTTTCCTGGTTTTGATTTGGGGGCCATCCCTGGCAATGCTCAGGTCTTAATCCCGGCTCTGTGTTCAGGGGCCACTTATGGGCAGTATTTGGGGGATTCTATGATTCTATGGTAGCTGCATTCAAGGCAAGTACTTTAACACCTCTACTATATCTCTAGTCCCTAACAACTCCATTTCTAGGTATATATCCCAAGAACACAGAAATACTACTTTGAAAAGATATACATGCCAATAATTATTGCAGTGCTGTTTACAAAACCAAGATCTGGAAACATCACAAATGCCCAACAACAAATGATTGGACAAAATATATTGGATAAATGTGTGTGAATACTATGCACCTGTCATAAAAGATCAAGTCCTACCTTTTTTCTGAGACATGAATGGTTCTGTAGAGTGCCATACTAAGTAAAACACATTAGGAGGAAAAAGACAAATGACCTCACTCATATTTAGATATAAATAAAGGCAGTAAATGAATAGATAGCTTCCAGTAAAATGAAACCCTCAGATTATGACAACAGACCTGAGGTTATAGTAGCAGGGAATGGTGAGCAGGAAAGGACTGTGGGGGAGGGATCTTTGCACTTTTGTGGTAGATGTTGTGTGGTCTAGATGTTGTGTTGTGTGGTAGATGCTGTAACCCTAAAATGACTATTTACACTCTCATAAGCCAATATTGCCTCAATTTAAAATAAAGAAAATTGCATGCATGGGTCTTAGTATAATGTCTATTGAATGAATGCAATCTTTTTTTAACATCATTCAATTTTAAAGAAGAAACAAACATCATTATTTATTCAAGTTAAAGTTAAACTGGCTTTAAGAAAGGGGATGAATTAGAACTAGAACAAGTTTGGGTTCTTCCTTAATTTATCATGGCATCTTTATCACCACTGAGAAATTCCCTGGAATAGAAGATACACAGCAATATGTGTAAAGTTGATAAATTATTGTCTTTTAAAGTGCATTGGAAATAAGTACATTGGAAAATGAGATTTCACTGAGAAAGCAGTTCATAGAGAAAACATAGAAGACGCAAGATTTTAGGTCTCTGCTTGTAAGTTTGAATCACTGCCATGAAAAGAAGTCTATTGATGTCTGGGGAAACTGAAAATGGTCATGGTAAATGGAAGCTGTATGGTTCATTTGCTGCTATAAAGGATTCCATCAGCTCTTCTGTAGGTTATTATAGCTTCATTTGAAAATATGAATGTTAAAGTAAGATTCAATAGCAACTACTGAAACTGAACTAAAAACATTGTATTGGATGGTTTTTCAGTTTTTAAATACTGTTAATAAAATAATTTGCTAAAGAAATTTGAGTCAATTAAAGGGTTTGTTGCAGGGAATTGTTATAAATCTCTGAGTTTGGTTTTATTTCACAGTTTTTCACCTTTGAGCAGTACAAGAAATTACTGGGATATGTGTCACTGTCACCAGCATTGGTAAGTGAGAGTATTTATTATGCTTAAGTGTGTGTGTTATTTCATAAAGCAAAATCTGGAAACAAAACCCTTTTGATTCCCCCAAGCCCAGCTACTAAAATATGAATTTGAGTTATTCAATGTTCAGCTACTTGTTGAAAGCCATCTTCCTAATAACTCACAATTTGGCTATTTTGTAGCTCCCAGTGATGAATTTATGATAATAATGATATACATAGAAAGTTTCATATGAGAATCGGTCGAGAATAAAAAATAAAGACAACATTTGTCAAAGAATTTAATCCAAAACATGCATGTGCTTATATACATATGGCCTATATCTGTTTGTGCAAAAGTTAACATATCTAAGAGTATTTTTTAACTGAACACTTTTCTAGTTTTACTCAACTGTAAGAAATTTAGGACTTTGGCCACTCTGTGGTTAGATACATACTGAATAACCTTTTATTTTATTTTGTGTTTGTTTGTTTATTTTCTTTTGGGGTCATACATGGTGATGCTCAGGGGTTACTCCTTGCTCTAAACTCAGGGATTACTCTTGTTGGTTCTTGGAGAACCATATGGGAAGCTGGAGATCAAACACAGGTTGACGGCATGCAAAGAAAATGCCCTACAACCAATACTATCACTCCAGCCACTGAATGACCTTTTATGGTCAAGGAGGACAGTAATCTGACAGTGACACAGCTCAGTTGGAAAATGAATACAACTGGTGATTTGAACATTTTCAAGTGCTAAACTTTTCCTTTTTTGGTGGATTTGACTACTTTTCACAATACATGTTCAATTATACTGCCCAAATTAAGTTCTACAAGGATATATCCTACAAGATGCCCAGAGAAGAATCTGCATTAATTTCTCCCTTCTAATCTATAAAACAATCATCGTCATCCCATTGATCGTTGATTTTTATTGAGCGGTCTCAGTAACGTCTCCATTCGTCCTAGCCCTGAGATTTTAGAAGCCTCTCTTTACTTGTCCTTCCCAACCATGCCGCATTGGAGGCTCTTTCAGGGTCAGAGGAATGAGACCCATCATTGTTACTGGTTTTGACATATGAATACGCGACAGGGAGCATCTCAGGCTCTCCCATGCGGGCAGGAAACTCTCGGTAGCTTGCCAGGTTCTCCGAGAGGGACAACGAGGCTATAAGATGCCGAGAGCTTCCGGGAGCTTGGTTTTATAATCTCTGAATGTTGGCCATTGATGAGATTACATGGCAGTTTCTGGGTGTGACTGCCTAGCTACTGGAAAATGGGGGATCTGGGCAGAAACACAACAAAACACAAGAAAGTCTACATTGGCTCTCAATTGCAGCCCTGATGATAACTCCCCAGTTAACCTGCTGAAGTACCTTAAAAAAAAGCCAGAGAAACAATGTTCTGAACTTCACTCTCTACTTTGTTTCAGAATAAGTATTCTGAAATAATATTCTGCTAAATTCTATCTTACCAAGAATATCTGTTAGTTTAGAAATCACACCAGAGCAACAGTACTGTGGGTTAAGGCTCTTATCTTGCATGTGGCCAACCCAGGTTCTGTCCCCAGCACCAGTTATGGTCCCCCAAGTCCCGCCAGGAATAATCTCTAAGCTCAAGAGCTAGGAGTAAGCCCTGAGCATTGCTGGATGTGGAAAGAAAGAAAGAAAGAAAGAAAGAAAGAAAGAAAGAAAGAAAGAAAGAAAGAAAGAAAGAAAGAAAGAAAGAAAGAAAGAAAGAAAGAAAGAAAGAAAGAAAGAAAGAAAGAAAGAAAGAAAGAAAGAAAGAAAGAAAGAAAGAAAGAAAGAGAGAAAGAGAGAAAGAGAGAAAGAGAGAGAGAGAGAGAGAGAAAGAGAAAGAGAGAAAGAGAGAAAAAGAGAGAGAAAGAAAGAAAGAAAGAAAGAAAGAAAGAAAGAAAGAAAGAAAGAAAGAAAGAAAGAAAGAAAGAAAGAAAGAAAGAAAGAAAGAAAGAAAGATAGAGAAAGAAAGAGAGAAAGGAAGGAAGGAAGGAAGGAAGGAAGGAAGGAAGGAAGGAAGGAAGGAAGGAAGGAAGGAAGGAAGGAAGGAAGGAAGGAAGGAAGGAAGGAAGACATGCCTATTTTCTAGGACAGTCTACTAATAAATCTAATTACACTACTTTGTATTATAACCCTAAAAAAAAGACGTTGGGTCCAACCTCTTGCCTGAACAAAGAAAAATTCTCCTGACATAATATAGAAAATGTTGTAGCATGAGTCCTAAAATTAACTACTTTTCTTGAAGTCCTCCATGTTCTATCTTCATGTCACTTTAAACTTTGAAAATATCTTGGTAAAAAGAATATTAAAAACTTCCTAGCAAGAGAATAAAATATGGCGTCCAGAGGGTCGGCTGGCTCTTCCCATATGGAGCATGTGAGCAACTGTGGTTCATTTGGCATCTCTTGAGAATTGAAACAGAAAAGCATTTGGCCACTCCATCTTCTGCAACCAAATGCATCCACATTGTGTACAGTTTTTCTCTTTTCTTGAACTCATTTATTCCAGTTTCTTTTTGATATAGCTAGACATTTAAATAGCTATTAAATGTCCCCCTGCGCTTTCACATGAAAAACTAGGAGGCTGGAAACCCTAGAGTTACCGCTGGTCTCTGGAACAATCTAAGTAACACAATCTGCTGATAGCTGATCAATTCTTTTGACAAGGGACTGCTGAACACTGGTTCTGACAGCAAATGTAGCTGAATTTTATAGGAGAACCAAAAAAGGTTAGGGGGCGGAATTACTTGGAAGATTGCATTATAGTAAGTAATAAAAACCTGAACATCTGGATTTTAGCTTTCTCAGTCAGAAGAGTTTGGGACTAATTTTTTTCCCCACTTTTGGCTTCCATGATGGAAGTCTGAGATAAATGAATAAAATATTTGGTCTATTACCCTATATAAATATGCTTAACAATCCTACCAGAGGGGCATGAAAGGAAAACATCATTAGTTATCTCCTCTGTCCTGAATCTAGATCTGTTCCCATTCTTCCTCTTCATTATTATGTGCAACAAAAACAATGTCTTTTGTGTGGTGCTTTACAATGGATCTCATACTTTATTTTAACCTCTTATAATCACACAAGGTAGAGAAATTGACAACATTGTCTCCATTCTACATACAAAATATCTGTGGCTAATGAATGATTCCAAAATTTAGGCACAGAGCTGTAGCTAGCATATTTAATAGCTTTGTGTGAATCACGGAAAGGCACCCTTTCTCCTGACTAAGGCTTCTTCAAGGCTCTGGCTTGACATGTGGGAGGCATTCTGGATTCCAGCCTCGGCACTCACCTTTATGCACAAACCACTGTTCACAACAATCCTGCCCTTCTTCCACTTTTCCTTCCTTTCAAAGGTTACAGAACATTCTCCCTTTTCTGTTTTTGTCTCTTACTTGGAAGACGCTGGGCTGGAGCAATTGCACAGCGGGTAGGGTGCTTGCCTTGCATGTGGCGACCGGGGTTCGATTCCTCCTTCCCTCTGGGAGAGGCCGGCAAGTTACCAAGAGTATCTCGCCCACAGGGCAGAGCCTGGCTAGCTACCGATGGTATATTCTATATGCCAAAAACAGTAACAACAAGTCTTGCAATGGAGATGTTACTGGTGCCCGATCTAGCAAATCAATGAGCTAGTGGATAACAATGTTACAGTGACAGTGATACTTTGAAGACCCAGTAAGAGTTATTGTGCTGTACTCTTCGTTGGTTTTTTCATCTCTTGGTGATATGCATTTACTTCTGTCACTGGAATCAGAACTTAAGCATTAAAGAATAAACTTGTTTCAAATTTGTTTGAATTTTTCTTGCAGTGTATGTATATTTGTGTGCTTTGATTGTTGTTATTTAACTGTTTGTTATTTTTGATAGAACTTTCTGAAAAGTTCTTCGACATTCTTAGAGAAAAATTCTTGACAGCTTTTCAATTGCAGAAATCCCTAATAATTGAAAAATTAGAATCCAGTATGCAACCATCTCTTGATACAGGTTCTAAATTTATTAGAGCCATTCAGAACAACCTAGCTATTTCTAATCTAAGCATGTATTCCTAAACTTTTTCTATAGGAGCCAGGCAATGCCAGTTTAAAACAAAGGAAAATACTAGAAATAATTTTTATTTTTTAAGTAACTAGAGCAGTGACTTTAAATTGAATCAGCTATGAATTTAAATGTTTTCAGCTGCACTGTTTGGTTACCTGAACATGTTTTTATAAACATTTATTTGTGGTTCTGCTTCTTTAATTTTTTCCTATGCTCAATAAAAGTGAAACTTTCCTTTTACAAGTCAAATTCTTTTAGTTGTTACATATGCAGATGCTTTAGTATCCTCCACAAGTCAGTAAAACAATGTTTCTCTTCATTAAGGGAAAAAGTCATTGTTGATGGGACTTTGACATTTTATTTTGAATTGCTAGGATGTGGTTTGTGGCTTCTGTAATTCCTTCTTCATGAATTGTCAGCATCTAATCAAGAACCAACGCTGTTTAGTAATGGTATATGGTGCATTTATATAAGTTTCTCCATCCTCATCATAACATTCAACTTCCTTATAGAATGAGTAGAATGCCTAACCCAGTGTACATGATAACTTGTTTTAAAGCATTGATTGATTTAATTTTTGTAGACATTTGCCCTTGCTGGATTGGGATCTGGACTAACAGAAGCCATCGTGGTTAATCCTTTTGAAGTAGTAAAAGTTGGCTTGCAAGCCAATCGGAATACATTTACAGAGGTAATCATTTAATATTCTCCTATTGTCAGGGGAACATAAAAAATTATTTTAAGAATATTTATATGAGATTATCAATCCAATTCTTCTCCACATATTAAAATCATAGTAAATTATTGTTAGGAAAAAAGCATAAGAGTTAAATTTCTTCCACAAGAAAAGTGTTAACATAAGTGCATTGAAGTTTCATAGACAGTTTTACATATTTTTATTTCAGAGTTGTAATATGATCTATAATGACTTATTTGAAAATGCTTTTCTCGCTATTAGCCAGACTTTTATCTCACAATGTGCTAGAATGGATGATCATAGTAAAAGTCACTGAGGTGATAATATTATTGGTTATTTTTTTTACACGATGAAGTTGTGCAGGGCAGTGTGGCTCAGTGGTCAGGTGCATGCCTTACATGCAGGAGACTTGGGTTGGACTTCCAGAACTGCAAAAAATAAAATTATTCTGGACCCAGAATGATGACTTAGATTACTGGAGCACATTCTTTGCATGAAGGAGGTCCAGATTTGATCCCTAGCACTGCATGGTCCCACAACCGCTGAGCTGGGAGTAACCCATGAGCACCGCTGGGTGTGATCCAAAGGCAACAACAAAATTTATGAAGTCACTTTTAGAAATTACCTCACCCCTTTCCTCACCCCACCCACTGCCCTTCCCCAAAGATTCAGATTATTCTTCTGGTTGAATCTGTATGTTACTGTAGCTACGTAGACTTCCCCACTGGAACCCAATGGGTCCTGACAACTAATTACTGGTCCATAAAATTCCATGATGACCCCTTCTCTTGGAGTGTCTGAATTCAAGTCCTTCCATACACCTAAAATTCCCTTTAAACTGCCAAACCCAACTGCTTTCTTTGTTCATTTGTTTTATTCTTTGGGTGTGAAGTACAAAGCCGGGGAAAGAAACAAGGGGATTTATATCTCAGGTCTTTTCTTAACCTTTTAATGTAATTCCACAACTGGGCAACATGTGCTGCAACAAATGGGTCTGAATTTCTCTGTAGCAAAATCCTCCTGCCTGCTACTTAAGCAGCTGCAACAAGTTCAGACTCCCCCCACCCCCGCCCCCCACCCCCGCTCCCACCCCATTTTTTGCCTGATGATGCTGCCTGAGAGCGTCCAGGTTCTTCTGGAGCAGTGGTGTGACAAAGGTGGGCCACCTTTCCAGCTGTGCAAGCCTCAGGACCGCGGGTTGGGTTCTTGTAGCAGCTGAGATCCGCTCAAGTGAAGTCAACCCTAAGTAGAAAGGTGTTTTTTTTATTTTGTTTTTCTTTTTGGGTCACACCCAGCAATGCTCAGGGGTTACTCCTGGCTCTGCACTCAGGAATTACTCCTGGTAGTGCTCAGGGGACCATATGGGATGCTGGGAATCGAACCCGGGTCAGCCGCGTCCAAGGCATACGCCCTACCCGCTGTGCTATTGTTCCAATGAGAGGTGTTTTTTTAAATAAGTTTCATAAGTTATCTCATGTTATGTGTGTTATCTCACTTCAGAAAAGCTTAAAATGCCCTCATCTTTGTTTCTGTTCTGCTTTCCCTTTATTCTTCCTCAGATGAGGGACAAAGGTGTGGGAAATAAGAGAAAAAGAAAACCACTAAACCACTTTCAATTGTTTTGTCTTGTCAATATGAAGCCTTTAGAACAGTTCCCGTGGAACATGGTCAAGGAAAATGTGACCAGTTAGAAGAAAAATGGGGAGTTCTTCCATCTTTGTATCGTTTTACCTGCTGGGAAGCTTGCTTGAGGCAGCAGTAACTGAACTAGTCATTGAAACACTCAGGTCTTCACCTAAGGCTCCTTATTGAGAGAGCCTATGGCCTGGGGATGCAATAGAGCAGAGTCCCAGGAGCTCTTACTGGAATGGAAAAAATGAGTTGTGAAAGCATTTCCTCTCCCACCTGGTGTTCTTTTCCTCTCCCCTGTCCTCAAGAAGGTTCTACACTGAGACAAGTAAGAGATGTTCATGTTTTGCATGTGCTGTGTCTTTGCTAGAACATAGTTAATGCCCTTTCATTCTATCATAAAAATGCTATGGGTATACATCTTCTCCATTCATTTACATAGGTATGGTCTGTTTATGTATATGGAGCCAACCAAAACAATTGGCATGAGGGAGAGCAATTGTTTGGGAGCCTTGAACAATGGTACTCAGGAGCTGCTGCTGGCTCTGTGCTATGGGGTTGTTCTCAAGGTTCTCAGTGGACCATACAATGCCTGTGGTGACTGAAGGGTGGGGGAACATGGGTCTCCTGCATGCAAAGCATGTGCTCAGCCCATTGAGCTCTCTGTCTGTCTGTCTGTCTGTCTCTGTCTTTGTCTCTGTCTCTCTCTCTCTCTGTCTCTTTCTCTCTCTCTCTTTCTCTCTCCTCCTGAAATAATTTTTTTAAGTGAAAGAATTTGATTGAGGCTTTTTTTTCAGAATTCACTGAACTAAAATCATTGTGAGATATCTACTTAGACAAAATAAATATGAATAGATACATTATAAAATATTTTCATTACTTTATTCAAAGAAAATGAGCAAAGTAGTGATCATATATAGTCACATTTATTATATATGCCAGTGTACGTTTCTATCAATTATAGAATTCATTATCTCTTTCTCTCGGGCTCAACATTTATCAGGATTCAGTAGCTGAACCAAGGTGGAATTGTATAGAAAATTTTGATAGAAGGTTAAAGTAGTTAGTAAGACACAATCACTAATATGTAGTAATGGGACTGCTTCTAATACAGAAAAACATCTGGTAGAAAGAAATGATGGTAAGTACAGAAATTTTGAATTAAGATTTTAAAAATAACTACCAGCAATTTTTGGCAAACACAGCTGCTTCCTATTTCTTTTGTCTAGAGCCTATTAATTCCAAAGACTTCGATCACTGATTAGCAGTTTATCTTCGCCAACACAAGGATACCCTTTTGTTAACCTCTATTAAATTAATCTAACCATTAGGTGTGCTCACTTGAGCATTTATATTTATTGCTTTCTTCATTCTGAGGCTTTTTTTAAGGTTTACAAAAGAAGTTTAAATGTGGGGAAAGTGGCAGAGAGGGAGCAAAAGAAAGGAATAGATTTAAGGTACATAGCATTGAAAAATTATTCATCTTTTTTAAAGAGAAATAGTTTTAATCCAAACATAGAGGTAATAACACATTTATAGCAGAAAACACAAAAAGATAATTTATATACCTATATATAACTTTGTTAATATACAACAAATCATCTGACACATAGAAATAGTATTTTCTGATAGAAATATGACATTAGGCACATGTTTAGTAGCTATATTTTAAAAGAAGCAGATGCCTTCACCTACTTTCAGCATTCAGTTCATGATAACCTTTCAGTACCTGTATTACAAACCATAATTCCCAAAAGGAAAGAAAGAGAAAGAGAGGAAGAGAGAGAAAGACAGACACAGAGAGAGAGAAGGAAAGAAGAAAAGTGCCTGCCATGAGGCAAGGTGGGGCAGGTGTAGGGTTGGAATTGGTAGGTGGGAAATGTACACTGGTGAAGGGATCATTGTATGACTGAAATGTATCATGAACAAACTTTGCAACTGTATATCTCATGGAGATTCACGAAGGAGGAGGAGGAGGAGAAGGAGGAGGAGGAGGAGGAGGAAGAAGAAACAGATGCAATTCATGTAATTTTATATTTTATTTAACTTGATATATCCAGAATATCATTACAATGTGCAGTCAATATAAAAATTATGTGAGGCATTTTATACTTTTTCACATTCTTTAAATACTATGTATGGTTTTTGGTTTGGGTTTTTTTTTTTTTTTTTGGTATTTGAGCCATACCAGATGGTGCTCAGGACTTCCTCCCAGCTCTGTGCTCAGGGATCACTCCTGGTGGGCTCAGGGGATCAGGGGTGCCAGGGATTGAACCTGAGTTGGCTACCTGCAAAGCAAGTGCCCTATCCACTAAACTATCTCTGCAGCCCAGACTATGTGTGTTTTTATACCTACCGTACATTTCAGTCTGAACTAGGACATTCCATATGCTCAATAGCCAATGATAGTAGTGCCTACCTTAAAAATACAGTTCAGGGGAACTGGAGCAATAGCACAGCAGATAGGGCATTTGCATTGCACGTGGCCAACCCAGGTTCAATTCCCAGCATCCCATATGATCCCCTGAGTATCGCCAGGAGTAATTCCTGAGTGTACAGCCAGAAGTAACCCCTGTGTATCGCCGGGTGTGACCCAAAAACCAAAATATATATACATACAGTTCAGGGATAGCAAACTCATACAAAGCTCTGACCAGGATATCTCTGGAAAAAATACAGTAGTCGGACAGAAGGGAAGAGATTAAGAGAGGGCTTTGCTTAGTTCAGTGCTTAATAAGAGAATGCACAAGGTACTTCTCTATGAATATTGGCTTTTGGAAGTAGCCCTTGCTCTTTTTAGAATATTTGGGGAAAAACATAACTGTGATAAAGAAAAGTAAGTAATTCAAACAAAATACTCTACTGGTTCTGCCAGGGTCAAGTTCATCTTTAGGGAGTGAGATTTAAATTTCAGCTGAAATTTAAATAAATGGTAAGTGGAATGACTTGCTTGGCCACCTTAGGACCAAACCTTGCACAGCCCAGTTTCCTAATCTTTATTAATGGTCCCACAACCCCCATTCCTTCCTATTCTATAATTCCTTTAAACATTTAAATTGTTAATTAAAACTTGATTTGTGTCCTGCTAACCCAGGTTCATATCCCTGGTACCACATATGGTCCCCTGAGTACTGCAAGGTGTGGCTCAGAAACAAAAGAGAAAGAATGTGTGTGTGTGTGTGTGTGTGTGTGTGTGTGAGAGAGAGAGAGAGAGAGAGAGAGAGAGAGAGAGAGAGAGAGATTCTTTCTCAGGAATAGTTATAGAAAGCTAACATAAATTCTTTTTTTTTTTTTTTTTTGGTCACACCTGGCAATGCACAGGGGTTATTCCTGGCTCTGCACTCAGGAATCACCCCTGGCGGTACTCAGAGGACCATACGGGATGCTGGAAATTGAACCCGGGTTGGCCATGTGCAAGGCAAAATGCCCTACCCGCTGTACTATTGCTCCAGCCCCTAACGTAAATTCTTGATCTAGGCCACTCAGTCACTTCATTGGAGGATATGCACAAATCTCGCTTGATGTTCAGCCTTTTCAGTGAATTACAGCTACCAGTTGTGGTAGAACACTAAATGGATCCAGGCTTCTTATTAACTGAACAGATGGCTTACCATTACTTAAGAAAAGAACAGCCGTTTTCCTAGGCTAATTTTGCAGGTAGACAGCTCTTGTTCTGCCAACAGTATGAGTTTAGACAACTTGTCTATACTGTTGAGCCTTTATTCCCTCATGTCTTTGATATGATCCACCATGGAATCCTACAATTGTTTGCTTTCCTGTTTCGTTGCCCTGAGGAGGTGAGTCAGC